>NC_053157.1:247249870-247549870 GCF_016835505.1 Polypterus senegalus | reverse complement strand
CATGACCATCATCATCATCAAGCCCTTCCGTGAGAACCCTAAATCCAAAGAGGACTGTTTCATTTATGTTAGGTAGAATGCCCAGAGGGGACTGGGCAGTCTCATGGTTTGGAATCCCTACAGATTTTATTTTTCTCCAGCCGTCTGGAGTTTTTTTGTTTTTCTGTCCCCCCTGGCCATTGAACCTTACTCTTATTCGATGTTAATTAATGTTGATTTATTTTGTTTTCTTATTGCGTCTTCTATTTTTCTATTCTTTATTATGTAAAGCACTTTGAGCTACTGTTTGTATGAAAATGTGCTATATAAATAAATGTTGCTGTTGTTGTTGTAAACATATTTTTTTGCATTTCATCTTAAAAATTATATCATCATCATATTTAAATATGCGCTTTATCAAGTGGCTCAGGTTGTGCGATATTATAACTGTAGTGCAAGTTTACAGTGAGGTGATTGTACTTATAAGTACACACAGTTCTACAAGGAGCAATTGATTGAGTGCATTTAAAGTTCTTGGGATGAAACTGTTTCTGAACCGCGAGGTCCGTAAAGGAAAGGCTTTAAAACGTTTTGCCGTGGCTGAGGTAGCATGTGCTTGAAGCTGTATACCGATGATTCTTTTTCTGATCAGTTGCTGCTGTGATTCACACTCAGATACAGTGATATAAATACTCCGAGTGGTGCAGTGAGAGTAATATGGAAAAAGATGATCCGCTGTGGCAACTCCTAATGGGAGTAGCTGAAAGAAGAAGAAGGTGCAGTAAGCGTAACAACGCTAAAGCAGTTATGGTATTTGAATACTATGGCTATTCCCTGGACCATTATATTGTTACAAGTTAATTATAATTAGATGCATTACACTAATAAACAATATGCGGTTAGTTTCTGTGTATTTATAAAGCCGCATCAGGAAAATAAAAGAGTAACCACACAGGAACAGTAGCACTGCTTTGACGCTGGGTGCCGCCAGTCTGCAAAACAAAGCGGAGAACTTGCGTACGACAAGGGATGAGGTACCGTGGAAAAGTGCGTGGCTTTACGCCAAGTGTAGGTTTTATACATTGCGATTTGAATGTGGAAAAGTTCTTAAGCAACATTTCTGTGTGTACACATTGTTTATACATGAGGCCCCTGGTCTTTGATGTGATGGCTTCTAAATCTGATGAAGTAACTCAGACAACTTTTTGCCTTTGAGCAGTTTTATTTATTTGTAACACTTTTTATTCACAAACTCTGTCCTCAATCTAAAATGTAAATTAAACTTTGCTTTTAGTCTTTCTTGTTATTGATGTTTGTTGTGTCAGGTCTCAGTTTCGATGTAAAGACAAGTGTGACAAAAAAAGTAAGCTGTGCCATGTAATATAAGACAAATGTATTGTACCTGTCTAACCCTAACCATAACCCTAATTTCAAGGTACAGAAAGAGAACAAGAAATTAAAAAGTGAAAGTAAATTCTGATAAGACCACCAATGTCCTCTTGTGTTCCTAAACAGAAAGAGCTGGGGGTGACACTGAGTGAAATCAGGAGAAGACTTGAGAAGAGAAAGAAGAAACTGAAGGAGACGAGGACAGAGATGGGGCAGATGAAGGTGAGATAAGTTAAGATGACAGTTCATATTAGACACATGAGAAATTAAACTGGAAGACTTGGCACAGCTTCTCTACCAGTGACATGTAAAGACAGGGAAAAGGGGGATAAGGAGAGGACATTTCATAGTGTCCTTCATGCTATTTCAACATCAGCTGTGTTTATTGTGTTATTTCTTACAGACTCAGAAAACATGACCTTAATGTCCACTTGATTGTCACCCCAGAGCCTAAACATGTACCCCACCCCTTACCTTAACTGCAGGTTGGCACTGAATTGGACCAGTTGGGATAACATTCCTTAATAGCCTCTTCATGGCTTAATGTGTTAAATTTAGTGGTCACTTATGCTGCCTCACAGATCCACTGTCCTTCATTTATTGTCCATGTGGACGTGTATCCCTTCTTCCAATATATTTTGTGTTTTCCTCCAGCTACTCCCACATCCTTACACATCAATTTGGTTCATTGGCAGTGGCTCTAATTTGGTCCAATATGATTGGCAGTGTGGGTTTCTTTAGGTCCTGACCTTCAATGAACTTTCACACTGTCCTCTGTTGATCTCTGTCTCATGCTCCCAAAATACATTTATCAGAAAAATTTTACCCAGCATATAAAGAGCTTATCATGTATATTTCTATTTCTGGACAAACTAAACTTTCCTAGTCTAATTTATTTAGCTCATTCTTTATTCTCGATATCCTCGTTCTGTGTTTTTGTGGCTTACAGACTCACACTAACCAGTTAAGTGCCACATAATGTACTAAAGTACTAAACACATCAAGTCCAGACCACGGGGGTGCATCTTCAATTCAGAGAAATTGGGCAGAACACAACATCACTCAACACTGAGCAGTCCAATCAAGACACTGGTGACGTGACAGACGTGACAGTTGAATAAGGACAAATGACTAAGGGAGAGCTGTCCTGACCCACTTGCCTCCCCACTGGATTACTGATTTTATGCTTGTCTGCTTTCTTTGCTCACTCATTGAATTGTTGCATATTATTTTAAACTAAAACCCCCATCTAAACCCCTGCTGACTGCTTACTAGTAATGAGTGAAAATGCAGAGTTTTGTTTCATAAACTGATTTTCATTCTGAAATTAGTTTTGCATGCAATTTCACAATTTTAAAATACAAAATCTGTTTAATATGCTTTTTATTTTCTTTGTTAGTTGGGTCAATGTTGTATGAGGCTGAAAGCAATGAATAATGGTTTCTAAAGGTGATTCTAATATCTGCTTCCTTGATCCCTCACTAACATTAATGCCGTTGCCCCAGTTCTTCATGTCTCCTTCCATGTGTCTCCACACACTTTCATGTTCCTCACACACTGAATGCACACACACCCATGACAACAGTTTTTATTCACACCATTCATTTGGGATCAGAGGTAACACCATCAGTGCTCACTCTTCACAACTCCATTAAAACCAGTATCCTTTCCAAAGCTCCACAGGACCAACACTACCAGGTTTTACCTGAGAAGAAGAGCCAACACAATGTGTGCCTATAAGTGCTGTCTGTCTGCACCATCCCACTGTCAATACTCTGCACTAGAATACATTTTCACAATGTTTTAGGACATGGAGAGAAAGGCTACCAATGAGAATATATTCACTCATCACTACAGCCCACTAATGCTCCTGTTCTTGATATGTGCTGCTCAAACTTTCCTTAATTGTTGGTTTCATTAATTTCAGTTTCATACAAGTTAATCTTATATTATTGGCCATTCACTTCAAATAAACCCACCCTGACCCCATCATCTTACCCCAGGTTTTAAAGTTTGTGTTAAGACTTCTAATCTTCTCACTCTAACTGGACTGATAAGAACTACAGAGATGTCAACTTTGTCAGTCTTGCTCCTGAGCTTTGCACCAAACTATTTAAATTTGTCCTGCAGTCTGGCAGCCTGACCTTACTTATGTCACTTGTTCAGGGACAACTGGGTAACACTGACAATGACATCTTTTCCTCCAACTACCCTGACCAGGATTCCATCCCCTTGTAAAGGGCTATCATTCACCTACATGAGAGGACAGCAGTACACCATATTAGACTTTCTGCCCTTGTAGAAAAGTTGCATCACACTTCCCCTAACATTTCAGTCCCTGACTATGACACTTCCCTCTTTCTGTGGATTGGTTTGGAGGTGGCCATATGGGGCTCCTCATCCTTACATACTTTATCAGAGTTTAGCCATCCAGGTCTGCAAGTTTCTGAAAATGGATGAACACCTCTAGCTTTGGGGTTGAGCTCACTAGACAGTTTGCACCTGTTACCTTTCACTTACGTCCAACCGTTAATACCTTTACCTATCCCTCTGGCTTAGAGTCTCCTCCCTTAATATTTTGGAGTTCCCATTAATTCTCTAAATGATATCTGAGTTATACTCATAAGAGCCATAGTTGTAATGCTAGTGGCATAATAAGGAGTTAATACAGTAAATTAAATACAAATACATCAACCCTGGAAAAAAGACTTATAATGCTGAGTATTGCAATGAAACGTTGATAGATGTGGATACAGGATATACACAAAGTGTTCATGAAATGAAATTAAGCCAGAAACCGCTGACCAACCACTAGCACTAGAGTTTAATACCTACAGGCCTGTCTGATTATACCCTATACACCAGAGTTTCTCAGCTTTCTTCCATATGTGCCCCATTTTTTCATATTAGTTTTTGTGCCTCCCCACTAAAGTTTTTATGCACATTTTCTGATTTTTGATTATATTGAGATTCACCCAACAGCACAAAAATTTTTACATGCACAGCAGGAAGTCCCAGAAGCTCATACCGATTGAAAACTGGGATGACATTTACGACGGTCTGCTTTAATGATGAAGTAAACTACGAGGTTGAAGTGGACATTTCGAGATTAAAGCCGAAATTTCCACTTTAATCACAAAATACATGTGTTCACCAAGTCCTTAATTTTTTTTCTTTGTGGTTGTGCATTATGTTGTTGTTGTGAAGTTGCAAAAAAATAGGGCAGCACAAAAGATGGCATGTGAGACTTTTAAAATGTATCGTGTCATTACGATCAGGGATATGTGACACTTAAATATAAAAGCACCACGAATGCATCTGTATGTCAACATTTTGCTTCACCATATCGAACCATTCAGCAAACATTGAAGTGTGCACATCGATCCCATAGGATCCGCATAGCAACTTTCTGTCACATGTAGATAGTCAACAGAGACTCTGACATCACATTACAACTTTTAGCACACTGCTGGTATTGCAACTTGCGCACGCGTCATGTTAATTTCTGAGGACCTGCTCAGAGGACACGTCAAATGAACGCTGGGAATGCTGGAAACGAGTTGCAGTTCCAGCGAAAAGTTGGGGGACGCAATGTGCTAAAAGTTGGAATGTGACATCAGAGTCTCAAAGTCTTAAAGTTTCTGCTTTAATCTCCACCACAGTGTGACTTGTTCTATCTATCTACAGTTGTCTGTGTGAGAAACTAAAATTGTATGAAATTCTCAATTCTTTAAAATGACATCTAATGAAAGATGACACTAACTGCCATCATATGTTTAAACGCCTCTGTCACACTTAAAATAATGAGATTCAAATTCTTCAGTATTTCTTCATTGGTCAAACCCCGCAGTCCAGTCTTGTCTCTAAATGTTCTTGTGCAGTTACATCATTTCTCTGAGTCACCCATCATGGAGTCCTGTGTATAATGCTTACTGAAAGCCAAAGTCGATAAGCTCCTATGCTCCACTGTACTGAAATAATGTCATAAATAACCAATAAATTAAATAAAGGTGATCACCCCTTCAAAAATCAATTTAAATGTCCACTACACAAGTACATAAATGTGAAGAGCTTCTTATTAGCTCAATCTCTCTTTGTTTCTCTTGTATATAATCTCACCTCCTTGTATCTCCTGATGCAGACTTTCTCATCTCTTTGTGTCCTTCCTGATGATGGAGACTCACTCAGCTTCACTCTCACTGCTGATTTCTCTTCTGAGGACCTGAGAGAGGAGTTGTCATGTTTGATGAAGAGTCTGGAGAAGATCAGCCAGGAGGACATCATGACATGGACACCAACAGATGGAGTGTCTGTTCAGAGTCACCAGAGTGGCAATAAGAGGACACGGAGAGGTGAGATGTATTAAGAGGAGCTGCTCTTTACCCATAAGCCTTTGCTGTTATGTTTTCACTCATATATAGTGTCATTTACATTTACTACTAAATCTTTATATAAAGACTTTCTCTCGGATGCCTTCTAAACAGCTGTTGTTAAAAATGCTTAAGAAATCAAATTTATAATCTATACTAATAAAAGTCAAAGCCCTCACTGACTCACTGACTGACTCACTCATCACTAATTCTCCAACTTCCCGTGTAGGTAGAAGGCTGAAATTTCGCAGGCTCATTCCTTACAAAAGTTAGGCAGAAATTCTAAGCATAACAGTCATAACTGGAACCTACTTAAGTACATATATACCGGCCATAGCCTGCAGCTCTGTCGCCATGTAGGGCAGAGTTGCGTCTCTCAACGTCACGCCTCCCACGTAATTGAGTGCCTGCCCATATAAGGCCATCCGTTAGCGGCAATCCAATAGAAACACTCTACCGGTAAATATTCGCGGTTTTAGGGCTGTGCTTATGGAAACGAAGATGAGATGGTCAGGGTGGTGTTTGGCACAAACTCAGCAAAACTGCGAGAGAAACTTTTAAGTGTCGGGTCTTAGCTAACATTAAATAAAGCCGTAGACATCGCACAAGATAGCACAAGCACAGCTAAGAACTTTTGTTGCATGTAGTCCGAGCAGCTCACGTGAACTGACTGTGAACGCAGTACACAGACAAAAAGCAACAGCTCTAAAAAGCGCTGAACAAAAAAGCATTACACAATTGAGAAGGCAGCAAAAGAATATGAAGCGAGTGACGCATACAAGCATATTCATAAGTGCAGCTACTGCGGAAACAAAGCACACGGTGGAAAAAGTCAATGTCCAGCTAAAGGAAGACAGTGTAAAAAATGTGGTAAATTGAACCACATCGCTAAAGCTTGCAGGACTGGGAAAGGTAAACCCGTGCATGCAGTGTGTGATGTCTCAAATAAAGAGGAAGACGAGCTGTTTATTGATGCAGTAAGAAAGGAATCGATGAATGAAACCTGATATCTTTACAACGGTTGACAAACACGGAATGTAACTTGAACACATCCTACAAATACGAACCTGATTGAAAGAAATAATGATAATCAAATCAACACTCAGTAAAACTCACAAAATAATTACTGCATATTGACAATCATGTTACATTATTTTTAAAATGTTCCCTTTTCTTTTTGATAACTTCTTTAACACACTACTTCTCCGCTGCGAAGCACGGGTATTTTGCAATATATATATGTACCCCGATCTACATACTGTCAAATAAACAAACCACATGCCGATGCGCAACGCAAGAGGCTTTGCCTCTAGCGCTGACATCCGAGGTTTGATTCCCGAGAGGGGGTGCAGTGAGTGTGTACACCTTATGATCCCAGAATTAGGGCAAAACACTTGTGTTGCGTACTCTGCATTATTTGACAGTAAAACTATTTCATATATATATATATATATATATATATATATATATATATATATATATACTAGGAAAATACCCACGCTTTGCAGCGGCAAAGTACTGCCTTAAAATTTTTATTAAGAAGAAAATTAAACCTTTTAAAACTGAGGTAAAATATACCAATAATAATTTGTTAAGGATCTCTTTGTATACCACGTTGTCAGTTCGGCCCTCCGGTTGTAACATGACCAAGCTTTGCGCTGAGCTTACTCTTGAGCATGTAACGTACAGTTGGCCATGTGAACAGTAATCTTGTTTCAAATCTCACAGCTTGGATTGCTGCTGTCATAATCAGTTTGAGTTTCATGGTTTGTTTCAATTACGACAGTATTTGCAGGATTTGTTGTATTGAAGTGACATTTGGCATCTGTCAAGCGTTGTAAGCACACAACCGGTTTCAGCGATAAAATCACATCCAGCTTTTGAGAGTTTAAACATTCATAAACATCAAAGTGTCCACTACTGAAATTGTCACCTGTGAATCCAAGATGTTTAAAAAGTATTGGAGGCTGTAGAAAGGTGTAAAATATTTGGCCATTTCGGTACACTTGAAAGTGACAACCAAACAATTCAGTAGCAGCCATCAACTCACATGCAGAACCATAGGTGAAGGGCTTAATCATTTCACTCTTCTAGTGCTCCTGTGTAGACTAATTATCTCCTGTACCATCATCAGTCCACACCTTGAACCTGTGCCAGTCATTCAATACATAAGACAGAATGTTCCTCTGGATATCAAGAGTGAGCCTGATATGGCCGTGCAATATATAACAAAGAGAATGGAAAAGGTAGGTGGTATCTCTGGGCATGGAAACCACTTGGTAAGTGACAGTACTTTGATCAATGGTGATCACCTCGATAGACATGGTAATGGGGGTATACTGTTGTAACGATAAAGGAAATGGGTAAATGAACAATGTAAAGTAAGTCTAAAATACCTAGACAATAACTACAATCGTAATAAATGAACAATAAAACAGCGGAGAAGCCGTGGATTAAATAAAAAGGCTGTAGTTATCAGTAGGGAGACGTGAATCCTGTGGCGAAGCAAGGAAGAGAATGTAGAGACCGGAGCGACGGACGGCCTTATATAGGCAGGCAGCCAACAACGTAGGACTGAGCTGCAGGCTATGGACGTATATATGTACGAAAGGATTCAGTTAGCGTTGGTAACCCGCATACCAAATTTCTTGAAAATGGGCCCATAAGTAACAAAGACCGTTGGAAAGTTCAATATGGCGGCCAACAGTGGCATCCTACCACCGAAATAAGTATGTATATTGGTTTCGGTTAGTGCAGGGAAGCCGCCTACCAAATTTCATGAGGATGGGGCCATAAATAAGAAACTTCAACATGGCGGATGTTGTCGACCATTATGACCGATACGCATAGAATTTCGAAATTTTCCAAATGTCACTAATTCTCCAGCTTCCCGTGTAGGTAAAAGGCTGAAATTTCGCAGGCTTATTCCTTACAGCTTACTTACAAAAATTAAGCAAGTTTCATTTCGAAATTCTACGTATAACGATCAACAACGTCCGCCATGTTGAACTTTCTTGTTTATGGCCCCATCTTCACAAAATTTGGTAGGCGGATTCCCTGCGCTAACCGAAACCAATGTACATTCTTATTTCGGTGGTATGACGCCACTGTCAGCTGCCATATTGAACTTTCCAATGTCACTAATTCTCCAAATTCCCATGTAGGTAGAAGGCTGAAATTTGGAAGGCTCTTTCCTTACGGCTTACTTAAAGAAGTTAAGCAGGTATAATTTCAAAATTCTACGCATAACGGTCAACAACGTCCGCCATGTTGAACTTTCTTATTTATGGCCCTATCTTCACGAACTTTGGTAGGCGGCTTCCCTGCGCTAACCGAAACCAATGTACGTACTTATTTCGGTGGTATGATGCCACTGTCAGCCGCCATATTGAACTTTCCAACGTAAACCACTTATATATATTTACACACACACACAAACATATATATATACATATCTATACATATACACATACATATACATACACACATACATACACACACATATATACACACAAATACATATATATATACATACATACACAAACACATATATAAACATATATATATACATATACGTACATATCTACATATATACACACAAAGCTATTTCGTATCAGTGCAATACGCTGTTTGTTAAAACGGATGACACCCGCTCTTACGTGCAAGTCTGCTTGGATATTATGAACTATCGTATTTGTTTAAGTTCTATTTAAATTTTAAATAGAAGGAATTTTTATTTAGTCGACAGAAATATCTTTGGTAGGAATGGTAAAAACAGACAGGAATATTATTCCTGAATAAATCAACTTAAACCTTAAACAACTTATAATATTTTGCTCTCCATAAAAATATATCCTGTCTAAATTATACAAGTTAGAAATAAAGTAAACGTTAAAAGAACAAACATTCAAATTTCTTTACTCTTATGTAATTTTATATAAAAATAAACTTAGATTTTAAATATCCCAAAAGATTTTGCTCTCCATAAAAATATATCCTGTCAAAATTATACAAATTCAAATATGAACATGCTGCATAACAAAACCTGGAAATATAAATAAAATGTGTTCCTTTCAGCAATAACAAATCAAATCATTCAGTTGTCTTTGCTCATATGTCATTTTAGAGCTGGACGCCTGGCATCTTTTTTGGCCACAGGTTCGTTTCTGTTAGGTGTGAGGTTCTGTGTTGTGGAGATTCTCAGGATGGATTGCAGGTGCTCATCAGTGAGGCGACTCCTGTGTGCTGTTTTGTTAGTCTTTATCACTGAGAAGAGCTTCTCACACAGATATGTGCTACCAAACATGCACAAGGTTCGAGCCGCATGTAGACGGACTTTTTGTTCTTCAAAGTCACCAAAGCGCCGTGCAAACTCAGTGCGCTCAGTTTATCAGCAAAGTGCGATTTGGGAACACCGTAGTGACGACTTGGTTTAACATTACTTGGCAACAGGAAAGTGGGGCAAGTTGCACTGGTGCATTTGTGTCTCCCATAAAAGCAGCTTCACTTGAAATCACTTTGTGATTGTGCACGGGTAAAACGTCCGCTGAAGTGTCAGATTCTTATTTAATTCTTCTGCTTTCTGTATCTTCTGCATTGCATTCAGGTCTTTCAGGTTACCCTGATGTTTTGTCTCATAGTGCCGTCTTAGATTAAATTCTGTAATTACAGCCACATTAGCTCCACAAATGAGACACACGGGTTCAGTAAACATATACTCAGCCTCCCATCGGTTTTTAAAGGCTCTATTTTCAGAATCAACTTTTCTCTTCAGCATCGTGTGAGCTAGCTTCGCAATAACTTGCAGCATCATAAGGTAGACTTGATTAAGCGGTAAGTGTTGGCAAGGCAGCTGAAGCGCTGCATTATGGGATCTGTAGTTTATTGTGTTACCAGCGCTTCATATACCCGGCTTTAATAACAATAATACAGTATATAAAATGATCTCGGGCGGATATAATTACGCCGGGCGGATGTGGCCCGCGACCCTTGAGTTTGACACATATGGACTAAATAGAACTTGAAAAGATATATTTTTCAAATGTGATCGCAATTCAGATAGAGTTGACGCACACTACAGCCTGCATCCTCCCCTCGCTCTTACTTTTTTACCGTTCATCTAATGAATACACTGAGTATGGCTTTACCAAAACAATCATTGATGGCGAATAAAGTATCCATTATTCGAGTATGTAGATCGGGATATATATATATATACATACATATATATATATATATCGCAGGAGAAGTAGTGTGTTAAAAAGCTAGAAAAGAAAAGGGAACATTTTAAAAATAACGTAACATGACTGTCAATATACAGTATTTGTTTTGTGAGTGTTACTGAGTGTTGCTGTCATCAAGGATTTGATTATCATTATTTCTTTCAATCAGGTTCGTATTTGTAGGATGTGTTGTGTTCAAGTTACATTCCGTGTTTGTCAATCGTTGTAAAGATGACAGGTTTCATTCATCGATTCGTTTCTTACTGCATCAATAAACAGCTCGTCTTCTTCTTTATCTGAGACCTGACACACTGCATGCAGGGTTTTTTACACTGTCTTCCTTTAGCGGGACATTGACTTTTCCAACGTGTGCTTTGTTTCGCAGTAGCTGGATTTATGAATATGCTTGTATGTATCAGGCGCTTCATATTTTTGCTGCCTTTTCAATTGTGTAATTGGTTTTGTTCAGCTCTTTGGAACTGTTGCTTTTATCTGTGCACTCGTCAGTTCCGTGAGCTCGGTGTACATGCATCGAAGGTTCCCAGCTGTGCTGGTGCCATCTCGTGCTATGTCCATGGCTGTATTTAATGTTACCTTAGTCCTGGCACTTAAAACTTTCTCTCGCAGTTTCGCTGAGTTTGTGTCAAACACCACCCTGACCATCTCATCTTCCTCTCCATAAGCACAGTCCTTCACCCGTGAATATTTAGTGGCAGTTTGCTATTGGATTGCCGCTGACGGACGGCCTTATATGGGCAGGCACTAAATTACAAACGCCAGCGCAGCCTGTCTATGAACTTAATTTAAAGTGTAGGTTTACATCGTGCTTTGTTTCCGAAGTAGCAGAACTCATGAATATGGTTGTATATGTCACTCGCCGCTTCTTATTGTTTAGCTGCCTTCTCAATTATATAATGCATGTTTTCTTCAGCGCTTTTTGAGGTCTTCCTGGTTTTCTATGTACTGCGTGATTACGTGGGAGGGTGATGATGTCACACGAAACTCCCCACGGCGTTGAAGCTCATCTCCATTACAGTAAATGGAAAAACTGCTTCCAGTTATGACCATTACGCGTAGAATTTCGATATAAAACCTGCCCAACTTTTGTAAGGAAGCTGTAAGGAATGAACCTGCCAAATTTCAGCCTTCCACCCACACGGGAAGTTGGAGAATTAGTGATGAGTCAGTGAGTGAGTCAGTGAGTGAATGAGTGAGGGAGTGAGTGAGGGAGTGAGTGAGGGCTTTGCCTTTTATTAGTATAGATGTGTATATATGTATGTGTTTAAATGTACGTGTATATATATATATATATATATATATATATATATATATATATATATATATATATATATATATATATATATATATATATGTGTGTATATGTATATATGTAGATATGAGTGTGTGTGTGTATTTATGTGTGTATATGTACACTCACCTAAAGGATTATTAGGAACACCTGTTCAATTTCTCATGAATGCAATTATCTAATCAACCAATCATATGGCAGTTGCTTCAATGCATTTAGGGGTGTGATCCAGGTCAAGACAATCTCCTGAACTCCAAACTGAATGTCCGAATGGGAAAGAAAGGTGATTTAAGCAATTTTGAGCGTGGCATGGTTGTTTGTGCCAGACAGGCCGGTCTGAGTATTTCACAATCTGCTCAGTTACTGGGATTTTCACGCACAACCACTGATTCAAGCTGATAGATGAGCAACTTTGACTGAAATAACCACTCGTTACAACAGAGGTATGCAGCAAAGCATTTGTGAAGCCACAACAGGCACAACCTTGAGGTGGATGGGCTACAACAGCAGAAGACCCCACCGGGTACCACTCATCTCCTCTACGAATAGGAAAAAGAGGCTACAATATGCACGAGCTCACCAAAATTGGACAGTTGAAGACTGGAAAAATGTTGCCTGGTCTGATGAGTCTCGATTTCTGTTGAGACTTTCAAATGATAGAGTCAGAATTTGGCGTAAACAGAATGAGAACATGGATCCATCATGCCTTGTTACCACTGTGCAGGCTGGTGGTGGTGGTGTAATGGTGTGGGGGATGTTTTCTTGGCACACTTTAGGCCTCTTAGTGCCAATTGGGCATCGTTTAAATGCCACGGGCTACCTGAGCATTGTTGCTGACCATGTCCATCCCTTCATGACCACCATGTACTTATCCTCTGATGGCTACTTCCAGCAGGATAATGCACCATGTCACAAAGCTCGAATCATTTCAAATTGGTTTCTTGAACATGGCAATGAGTTCACTGTACTAAAATGGCCCCCACAGTCACCAGATCTCAACCCAATAGAGCATCTTTGGGATGTGGTGGAACGGGAACTTCGTGCCCTGGATGTGCATCCCACAAATCTCCATCAACTGCAAGATGCTATCCTATCAATATGGGCCAACATTTCTAAAGAATGCTTTCAGCACCTTGTTGAATCAATGCCACGTAGAATTAAGGCAGTTCTGGAGGCGAAAGGGGGTCAGACACCGGATTAGTATGGTGGTCCTAATAATCCTTTAGGTGAGTGTATGTGTCTGAATACCTCAGGGAAGGAGAAGTTTCAGTTTCAATTTATATTAAATATGCAGACCTTTCTGATAATTTGTGCTGACTTTGTCATTATGGGTTACTGAGTGAAGATTGATGAGCACAAAAGGCGCATTAAAAAAGTGATGGGGTCCAAATATGCTCTGATTATCTGCAAACTTATTTTTAATATAAATTATAAATAAGGACCAAGAGAAGATAAAGATTTGGGGCGCCTTAAGAAGCAAACTCCATATAAATTGATGGAAAAAGATAAAAAACAGTTTGTTAAATGGTAAGCTCAAAATAATAACATAAGGGTACAAAATGGTGGCAGCGCCCATTAAGAAGAAGACGGGCCAGAAGAGATAGGGACAAGGGAGAATGCCCTTGAGGTGACATCAGTCCTTACCTCGGCATGCAATTACAATCAGATAAGACTTTGTATCGTCTGCCATGCGCACGTCTGACAGAATATTCTAAGTTACGTTTCACCTAATTTCTAATGTATTTCATATTTGTTCTATTTTAACTGAAGCTCAATTGTAAAACATGTTTAAGTGACAGTTCCCAGTTTCTATCCTTCTTCTCTTTTCTTTTTATTTTCAGGTCATGAAGCTCCAGTTTTCGCCCTCCAGCCTCCTGAACCTCAGAGCAGAGACGACTTTTTAAAATGTGAGTTTGTGCTTTGAATGAATGGATCATCACAATAAAAATCATTGAAGTTTTAATAGAGCAGGACAGGCTTAGGATATGAAAGTCTGAGTGTTGTGTGACTGAGGGGCTGAGAGTGATGGGGGTCCTGTGACTGGTGCATTATGGGATAGAGAGTATCAGGCAGTGAATCACCAAAGCCGTCTGTTGATTCCAAGTCTTGATGTGTCCAAAAATGTTGAAAAAGGAAAAGCAAAGAAAATACACATCATGGGGCACAGTATTACTTTAACAATGAAGCACAATTGTATGTGAAATAAGTTAAAGCTGACAAAAGTCCTTGTCATCCTCCATTCTTTAGTCCACAGAGCAGATACTTTGCTTTGAGTTCTCGACTTCACAAATTTTAAACATTAAAACAAATGAAAATGACAGAGAAAATTATTGGGGGTCCTTAGAAGTTCAAAGACCTCACTGGACTGTCGTGACATCTCAAGCTGACTGATTCCTCTAATGAGTGTCACCGGAGTCTTCAGTCACTCAGTCAAGTCCTCACTCTGCTGTGTTGTGTCATTGTGTGCCTCACACTGAACGAGGACAATAGAAGAGGAGGAGATGAAGAAGGTTACAGGCAAGGGTGGTCAAGGTGAAGACTACAAGACCACCTCCAAAGAGCTTCATGTTCCAGTGTGCCCAGCTACTAATATTCTCAAGATGTTTGAGGGTCCGCAGCACTGTAGCCCACCTCCCTGATGAGACCACCAGAGTAAAGCTGACCACAGATTGAATAGAAGGAGAGTTTAAATAGAGGAGAAAAAACAAGAAAACATCAAGAGACACTCAGGTGGACCTCCGCGATCAAAGGATGTAGAAGGAAAATTTTTATATTAACATAAAGAATAGCAAAAAGTCAGAAAAAGTAATTAAAAGCTTCTAAAATATTAAGATTAAGCATAAATTAGAATGTTAAGCAAATAAGATAGGTCGAGCAAATAGTTAACTAAAAAATCAGTTATAGTGCATTATTTTTTAGGCTTACAGTAAAATTTGAAACTTGTTTTGGACAGGGTAAGAGTTTGAGAACACCTGTGATTCAAGGCTAGGAAATGATAAAGATGACTCTGAATAGCGCGTATCGAAAACCAGCTGGGTTGATGAATCAGCAGGAAGGAAACAAAAGGCTTTTGCAGTAAGCAGGGTAACGCTGACATAATGAATAAAGAGAAAATCTTAGTAAATTCAGGCATTAGCAAAAATACTAGAAGAATATATTAGCAATTAACTTCAGTGTAGAAATTAAGACAAATCAAGCATGCCAAGCAATGATTAAATGAAAGCACATACTACACTTCTTTTTTTAAAAAAAGCTTAAGCTTCAGGTCAATATTATAAAAAGTTTGGAAGGTTTAAGAAATAAAATGATGAAAGGAAGCCCAAATATGGCCTTGGCCAGTTAGAGAAAATAGGAACAGCATAGAAAAATAACAAATTCCACGAGGGGGCCAGTGATAGGAAAGTAAGGAGATGATAAAGGTTCCCATGGAAACTCAAGGTTCAGCCGGACAGGAATAAAAGGGAGTCAGAGAAGATGGGCAAGAGAGCTCATTATAGCGAGGTCAGAAAAGACAGGAAATGACATAAGAAAAGCCCAAAGATGGTGAGAGAAAGCCATCCACCCAGTCTTAGACCAATCAAAATAAGCCGAACAAACACCAAGAGGAATAATGGACAGTAAAACCAGGTGCAGAATGAGCTAATCGAACGAGGCCAAAATGATGAGAAATTGTTATAAAAACTTCAATTACTGTAATGTTCGGGGCACCGGGCGAATTGGGTTGAGTCCTTGTCTTTGATTTATTGCAATAAAGCCTTAAAACTCTGTCTGTCTATATCAGGTCCTAATAGCCTTTATTTTTAAGGTAAAAATCCTTCTGATGATGAATTTTTTGCCATGACAAGGACAACAGCGTCAAGTCACACCATTTGTTACTGTGTCAACAATAGTGGGCTCCATGGTGGAAGACCCCACTTCAGAAGGACCCACACAGACTGGAGTTTTCTAAACTGAGTGTTAATTAGCCACAGTGCTGAATCTTTGGACTGAAGAAACAAAATGAGAGCTTTATGGTGAATTACAGCAGCTCTGTGTCCACAGAAGACAAAACAACGTCATTAATAGTCGAGGCTGAAGTGCTGAATCTGTGAAGGTCACAATGAAATCAGGAGATCATCAAGGTGTTTAGGAGTGAATGTCACAAAGGTGAGACCACCACGAATGGGGGAAAAGAAGACATTGTAATGTTGTGAAGTGTCTGCTAAGAGCCCTGAACTGAATCCAAGTCAACATCCATGGAAAGATCTGAACGTTACAGCTGGGAGAAAAAGGCCATCAGACGTCAAGAAGAGTAGGCCAGGTGGGCAGTGAGAAGCCTCATCCAGAGCCACAGGAATTGCTTGATGGCAGTTGTTGCCTCCAAATAATGAGCAACTAAACATGAGGTGAGGGTCTGAGTCACTTTGTGTGAGCCATCAGAATTTGGTTTATTGTTTCAAATAATCTGTGAAGTCAAAATACAAAGAAAGAGTCTGCTGTGTAGAATAAGAATGGCGGGTGACAGTCACTGGGGTCAGTTTACACTTATTTGACTGAAAAGTGGGATTCATTTTTAAAAAGTGGAAGGAAACCAAAACTACTGGGGGCAGGTCAGTAATAGAAACATTAGAGAGATAGACGTGAAAGGCGCTATATAATATAAAGATATTAAAGTCACTATGTACTGTAAGAGATGGGAAAGAAATGATGTGATAGATGGATAGAGCAATGAGAAAGACAGAATATGACACATAAATATGCAAAGCACTATATAAGAGAAAGATGAAAAGTGCACTAAAATAATAAATAATAGGAAAGACATTATAACACTGAGAGAGAAAATGACAAATAGGAAAAGGAGTTAAAGACAAATACAGTAGACAGACGTGAAAGACACTAAAATAGACAGATATACATGAAAGGCGCTATATAATAGGTAAAGGAGGAATGCAGTGTAGTGGTGAAGACTTTGGACTTCAAACCCTGAGGATGTGGACAGTGAAAAAACGACTTCCAAATGTTTAACTTGCCTGCCTTTCTCTTTGTTGTCTTTTTCCGTCTTTTAGTGATTTTAGTTTTAATCCCCACAGATTCTGTCCAATCAGATGAGCTCTTTACTATTAGTGTCTCGTCAGCTCAGCTCTTGATTGGTTCTTGTTAATTGTCTGTGTTGTGCTCCGCCTCCAGTCCCGTTACACACTCCCAGATTTCCTCACTCATTTTCTTTTCTCTCCTTTCAGACTTCTGTCCCCTGATACTGAACATCAACACGGCACACAGAGACCTCTGTCTGTCTGAAGGGAACAAGATGGTGACACATGAATGGACAGAAGCTGAATATCCTTATCATCCTGACAGATTTGACTGCTGGACTTAAGTTCTTTGCAGAGAGGCTCTGACTGGGACTCGCTGTTACTGGGAGGTGGAGTACACTGGTGGAAGTCTCAGGATTGGAGTCGCATATAAAGGACTGAGCAGGAAAGGAGAGGGAGATGACTGCAGCCTTGGAAACAATGACCAGTCCTGGAGTTTGCTGTGGTCTCTTTTCCGGTACTCTGTGCTTCACAATAACCAGTGGGTTGAAATCAGCGCCCCCTACAGCCCCAGAGTAGGTGTGTATCTGGACTGGCCTGCTGGCTCTCTGTCATTTTATAGTGTCTGACACACAATGACCCTCCTGCACAGGTTCAACACCTCCTTCACTGAGCCCCTCTATCCAGGGTTTTATGTTGGTTGTCACTGCAGTGTAACAATCAGCCATCTGACACAATGTGACCACTGACCAGTACCCTCCACCGGTCACATGATGTCCCCACAACCTGATGTCATCTTTGTGTTTGTAGTTTAGGGTGAAATTAATTTTACAGGATTCAGCACCTCTGTGATTGAATTTGTGGATAAGAATGCAGGGTGAGTGCGGCTGTCAGGGTCTCCATTTTTTATTGGGTTAGAGTAGCCAATCATGTGTGTGTGTCATAATGAGGGGTGGAGACACCTCACACCTACAAATACCAGTCTGACCAGCAGGGGTCACTTTTGATTCACAGCCACATGTCCTTCAGGCTGACACCCCAACAACTACTGACACACCCAAGTGTCACTGAATGTCACCTGTTAAGTAGGACAGGCATGTGGTCCTGCTGGATCAGCACAACTGAAAGGCGCTATACAGACTCAGTATGGAGAGCTCTTGAATAGTGACTATATGTAGGAGTAGAGAGTGACAGATGGGACTGGAGTGTTGTCCACTCACCAGACATGTTGTGACCCTCCATTGGTCAATCAAAGGGTCCTTCGCTTCAGAATGAATTCACTGTGAATGTCTGAAGATGAGGACTCACCAGTCAGTCAGATGTCAGCCATACTGACAGAGTTTGATGTTTTAGTTGATGTCACATTAAACTTTAAACTGCACCTCCTCCTTATCCCCAGATTTGTCACTCTTGGTACCCTGAAAGCTCCAACATCTTCACAAAATGAATTCTTGGTCAGTTTGCACACACTTGACATGGGTGCACATGTGTGGCTTTGCAGTAGACTGGCACCCCGTTCAGGGTTGGCCCACCTTGTCCACAAACCTGAAATTGAAAAGCGGATAAGAAAGACAACGAATGGACAGAAGGGGTCACTGATTGGTCAGTCGCCAAACTACTCCCCCTCTTGTGGCCACTCTAAATTTTACACCGCAATTTATACAAAAAGGAAATCTAAAAGATAAAGGCAGAAAGCATTCAGTGAAATCCTGAGCAGTGAAACATGAAAGGAGAGAATGAGAAACAATCAGAGAGTCCGACGAATGGAGACTTTAACAGGAGGACTGAGGGGTGGGACTGAAGTGCAGTGGCGCCCTCTAGTGGACACCCGCCATATTACACACATGGGAAAGGTCAGCAGTGAAGGGGAGAAAAGAATACAGTGCAGTGTAAAAGAAATAAGAATAAAGTAAAAACACAAGAATAAAACACCTGAATAAAGAACTTTAAATATTATATCTAAAACTAATTAAGATTTAAATGAATTAAGAGCAAAATAAGGGTGACACAATCACACAGTCACATGACCTTCAGAGCTGACAGGTGAGCTGATTCTTCTGTAGCCAAACTGCCCCCTCTAGTGGCCACTCTCAATATTAAATGAATGGCAAGGCTGAGGGGGAGGAAAGATTTGGGTTTGATCAAATGGAGATTTAGTGCAGATTTCTTAATATTGTCATTACTTTCAAGGACAGTGCGGCTTTGTTAGGTTATGGAAGATTCTCTATGGAAAAAAGAACATTTATTTGAATTAATCTTTTTAATAATCGTTATGTATTAACAATATACAAATCTAATAATTGTTTACAATTTGTATAATTAACTCCCAATGGTGTTTGGTGAACAAACAATAAGGATGACTGACATTTGTCAAATCTGCTCCTCTGTGACCTTCTGACTTGTCACCACCTCTGGTCACATCTCCTGTGTTGTCTGATCTGAAGATATAACACTCCATATTGATGATCCATTTCTTAATAGCGCTGGAAAAGTCAGAATATGCTTTTTAATTCTCAAGACAATGGGGTGAGTAACAAATAAGATGTTGATTTGGATTGAATATTTGATTTGTAAGTCTAGCAGTGAAATCGATCATTTAGACCTGAGCAGTGCTCTCCATTCCACATCTGAGGGTCTGCGCTCTGTCATGTGTCCTGTGTGCCCGCTGTGAGTCCGCTGTGCAAGTCTTATGTTTATGTATTTTGTTAGTTTTGTTGTTCCTCACTTTCTTTTTTGTGTTTCTTGTGTGTTCTTTGTGGAGACCATGGGGGCGGAGCCACTTGACACTGCAGCTGAAGCTCCGCCCCTAGGGGTATTTAAGAAGAAGCTGCAGATGAAAGAGCCGCTCCAACACTGGGCTCTGTGCTGTGTGGTGGTCTCTGCTTTACGTTTTGATGTTTGGTGGTCCTTTTGGTTTCCTGCTCTGGTTTAGGTTTGTTGGATTTTGGTCACTTGAGATTTTTGCTTTTATATGCTTGTCATTTTCTTTTTTTTTTTTTGCAAAGTGTATTTTAATCCTTTATTTAATTTTTAAAATAATAATTTAATTACTCAGTAAGCTTTGTTTGATTTTATTATTCCAGAGATATTTTAGTTTTTCTGTATTTACATTTACTCACTGAGAGAGTGTAAGACATTAAAAGTAATAAAAGGTATATTGAAAACTTAAAACCTTTCTTTCTTTCTTTCTTTCTTTCTTTCTTTCTTTCTTTCTTTCTTTCTTTCTTTCTTTCTTTCTTTCGTGACAGTGCCCAGAGCCTTGTGTGAGTGCTGTCGTCATAGTGGCTGTGGTGATGCCAGTGATGTCATGGTGCCAGTGTCCCTCAAGGTCACGTGATGTTTGAAATGAGCCTGTCGTGGTGTGTAAAGTCTGTAAATTGTGTTCTGTATCTTCATGATATTTAGCTCAAGACTAAACAGATGACCTTAAACACAGGGCACTGCCATGGACAGTTAACATCAAAGTCAGTCTGTTATCCTGAATTGTACCCATCACAGTGCCATCTGTTTGTGCTGAGCAGGAATTCAGGAGACCCTCCAGCCGTATTGATGATCTGATCGCCTGTGGAGTGAAAGGCACCAGGACTATATTGGTGTACAGCTTTGGTGTACGAGTACTACAGTCGTCTGCTAGGATTGAACAACTGGCTACAGGGGTTTCTGCAAGAAGAAGGATGTCGGTTTCATCAACAATTGGAATCTCTTTTTGGAAAGGCCGCGTCTCTTCAAGCGTGATGGCCTGCATCCGAACAGTTTCGGCGCCCGGGTCCTCTCCGAAAACATATCGAAGGTAATTCGTTTTTCTTGACTATCTATCTCTGCTCTTAACCCCTTCCGAAATAATACTGCTGTGCCAGGACATGATGAATGTTTAATAGAATCTTCCGTTAAAGTGCACACCATTAATACTGTAATAAGCAATCTCAATGCACTAGAAAATCTAGGAAATACGGCATAAACTCCAATAATCTAATTAAAATGACCATTTTAGAGGAACAATGTATTAAACTATAAAAACAGATCACAGATTAAACAAAAAATACACACAGAGCGGCGCTAATAATAATAATTTAGTTCCTATTCCAAATAACAATAACGCACATAGTACTCATCTCTGCACCTCTGAAACATTAAATATGGCACTATTAAATGTCAGAGCTTTAACTAACAAAACGTTTTTTATCAACGATCTTATTAGTGATAAAAAAATAGATCTTATTGCACTAAATGAAACATGGCTGAATTCAGATGCCGCGGCAGTTTTAATCGAATCTGCGCCTCCAGATTACAGTTTTACTCGTGCAGACCACCAGGGAAAAAGGGGGGCGGATTGGCTAACATTTACTCGAGCCGATTAAAATGTAAAGATGTCAGTTTTGGTAAGTTCAAGTCCTTTGAGTATCTCGCCGTTGTTATCCATGGAGATTCTCAAGTTCTAGTACTATCCGTGTATAGACCTCCTAAATATAACGCGTCATTTTTTGAGGAATTCTCTCACTTAATGTCAATTTTAATTACTAACTATGACACACTCCTAATAGTTGGCGACTTTAATTTTTATATAGATAATCAGTGTGATCTAAAAGTAAAAGAATTTATGAACCTCCTGGATTCTTTTGATTTGAGACAACTCATAAATCAGCCTACACATAAAGCAGGTCATACATTAGACTTAGTGATTACTAAAGGACTGAAAGTTGATACAAAACAGATCATTGATATTCGTCTATCAGACCATTTTCTTCTACTTTTTAATATAGAAATAATGATAAAAAACACTCATGAGAAGCATATTGTTAAAAAACGCTTCGTTGACTCGGCAGCAGCTTTAAAACTTACAAACATTTTAAGCAATCAGTCCATTTATAGTGCCAGCTATAATAACGAGGACAATGTAAATAGTAAGGTGGAAAGATTTAATACTAAAGTTTTAAAGAGAACATGCCATAGAGCTGAGCATCAATGGAGGAAGACTAAACTTGCTATCCACTATGAAATATTAAAAGTCAAAATAACAGAATACAATAACACTGTCCGTCTTGAGAGACGCTGCTATTTCTCTAAGATTATAAATAACAATGCTAGTAATCCCAGAGTCTTATTTTCTACAATTGATCGCCTACTAAACCAGGTAACTCAAAGGAATGCCTCCTAAGTGCTTCCAGTGAAACCTGTGAGGCTGTCGCTGTATTTTTCAATCAAAAAATTAATGATATTAGAAATAACATAGTATATCTCCCCAACACTAAGGATCCTCCTAAACCCCACAATCCTGTTATAAACAAATTAAACTCTTTCACTAGGATAGATTTACCTGATTTAAAGAAAATAATCTCTCAATTAAAACCCTTCACCTGCATCCTTGACCCGATACCAACAAGGTTTTTCAAAGAAGTATCAGGCGTGTTAATTGATAATGTTCTGGACATAGTAAATTCGTCATTAGATATGGGGGTCTTCCCAGACTGTCTTAAGACTGCTGTAGTTAAACCCCTACTTAAGAAACATAATCTCGACCCCTCCGATATGGTGTTCCAGAAGGCTCTATCCTGGGTCTGCTGCTCTTCTCAATCTACATGCTTCCGTTAGGTCAGATTATCTCAGGGCACAACGTGAGCTACCACAGCTATGCTGATGACACACAGCTGTACTTATCAATAGCTCCTGATGACCCTGATTCTATTGATTCACTAACAGAATGTCTGACTAGTATCTCAGAATGGATGAATAGTAATTTTCTCAAGTTAAATAAAGAGAAAACTGAAATCTTAGTGATCAGCAATAATGGATACAATAAGGCTATTAGAAATAAACTGGATACATTAGGA
Organism: Polypterus senegalus; assembly: GCF_016835505.1. Taxonomy (NCBI): domain Eukaryota; kingdom Metazoa; phylum Chordata; class Cladistia; order Polypteriformes; family Polypteridae; genus Polypterus; species Polypterus senegalus. The sequence continues at coordinate 247,526,761 of NC_053157.1, read as the reverse complement.
TTAAAAGTCAAGACGGAGGTAAAAAGCTTAGGGGTGATTGTTGACTGTACTCTGAATTTTAAATCGCATATTAATCAGATCATTAGGACAGCATTTTTTCACTTAAGAAACATAAGTAAAGTTAGACCTCTTATATCTTTGAAAGATGCTGAGAAATTAGTTCACGCGTTTGTTTTCAGTCGACTAGATTACTGTAACGCACTCCTCTCAGGACTACCCAAAAAAGACATAAATCACTTGCAACGAGTGCAGAATGCAGCTGCTAGAATCCTAACTAGGAAAAGAAAATCTGAACACATTTCTCCAGTTTTGATGTCACTACACTGGTTACCTGTGTCATTCAGGATTGACTTTAAAACTCTGCTTATGGTTTATAAAGCCTTAAATAATCTCGCCCCATCTTATATATTGGAATATCTGATACGTTATATTCCAAATCGTAACCTCAGATCCTCAAATGAGTGTCTCCTTATAATTCCAAAAGCTAAACTTAAAAGAAGTGGTGAGGCGGCCTTCTGCTGTTATGCACCTAATATCTGGAATAGCCTGCCAATAGGAATTCGCCAGGCTGATACAGTAGAGCACTTTAAAACACTGCTGAAAACACATGACTTTAACATGGCCTTCTCATAACTTCAATTTAATCTTAATTTAACTTAATCCTGATACTCTGTATGTTCAATTTCCTTATAATAACTACTCATGGTGGCTCTAAAATCTGCACTGACCCCAACTCTCTTTTCTTTTTTCCGGTTTCTTTCTGGTGGTGACCTGCGCCACCTCCACCTACTCAAAGCTTCATGATGCACCAACAATGATGGACGGATTAAAAGGCAGAAGTCTACGTGACCATCATCATCATCAAGTCCTTCTGTGAGAACCCTAAATCCAAAGAGGACTGTTTCATTTATGTTAGGTAGAATGCCCAGAGGGGACTGGGCGGTCTCATGGTCTGGAATCCCTACAGATTTTATTTTTTCTCCAGCGTCTGGAGTTTTTTTGTTTTTTCTGTCCCCCCTGGCCCTTGAACCTTACTCTTATTCGATGTTAATTAATGTTGATTTATTTTGTTTTATAATTGTGTCTTTCATATTTCTATTGCTTAATATGTAAAGCACTTTGATCTACTGTTTGTATGAAAATGTGCTATATAAATAAATGTTGTTGTTGTTGTTCTTATTTGTATTTTGGGAAAACATTTCTTTTAGAAAGAATAAATAATTAATAAATAAATAAAATCCATAAAACCTTTATTTTTTTAAACATCCATTTTTTTATTGGATCCATAATTACATCCATATCCTAAAAATAAATTCAAAATTAAAAATCCTTCAAAGTGATATATTGCTCCTAAAAATTTACAACCCCTTAAATAAATTGGTCTAATAGAAAAGAACTCCTTATTTTAAAACCGCAATAAATAAATCCATAAATTTTACTACGAAAATAAATAAATAAATAAAATCCAATTGTTAATTTTATTTCTCATTTAAACCCAATGGGACCAAGGTACTTAATGTTGTTAACCATCTGTTTTCCGCCTTCAAATGTCTGGTCTTATTCCACCCTTCCTGCTGCTCCAGACCAAACATAATTGGTCTATGACCCTGTAGTGAAAAATGTTGGTAAAGTGCCATCTGTTTTGTTTAATTAGCAATGATTCGGAGATGCTGTAAAAAGCGTTTTCTCAACGTATTCTTTGTTTCCCCCACGTAAATCAGGTGGCACACTGAATACCGTAAATGCAATTTTTGGAATTGAGATGAAAATTATGATAAATGGGTTTATCCACCCTTGCCAGTTTATTACAAATGTTCTTTTTCCTGGCAAAGGGGATTTCCCAGGCCGTTTTATTGGTTTTCTTTTTTGAAGGGCATCTCGCGTGAACAAGTATATCTTTTAAGTTTTTGTTCCTCCTGTAGGCTGCTATTAATTGATACTTCTGAAGTGGAATCTGGGTGTCCTGCGTCCCCATAAAATGGGAAAGCAGAACACCCATAACTGACCTAGAATGAAGTGAATATGTTAAAACAACCGGAATTTTGTGTTTTTGATGAGTATTAATTTGTAAATCCACCTGTGATCCCTCCTCACGTAGGGGATTAGGCTCCTCCCTTCCCCCACCCGACCCGCAATCCCCATCCCCTTCAGATCTCCCATCCCAACTACCCTCCCAAACCGGTCCCCCTCCCCCAGTTGCAACTGGTTAGGATTAGGGTTGGGAGACGGTGGCCCATCATCCATAAATCCTAGGGTTAGATTCCCAACCTCAGGGTTTACCAGTGGAAACTGGTTAGGATTTGAGTTGGGGGACATAATTCAATGTAATCAGGCCCAGGGTCTTAACATCAGGGCCCCCCAATTTCAATAGGTTATGGTTAGGGGATGGAGGCCCATCATCCATAATTCCTAGGGTTGGGGTCCTAACATCAGTGTCCACTGGTAGAAATTGGTTAGGATTAGGGTTGGGAGAGGGGGGCCCATAATCCAATGGAACCAGGCAAAGGGTCTTAACATCAGGGTCCCCTATTACCAATTGGTTAGGGTTAGGGTTGGGGGACTGTGGTCCATTATCCAAAAGCCCTAGGGTTAGGGTATTAACATCAGGGGCCCTCATTTCCAATTGGTTGAGGTTAGGGTTGGGAGACAGGGGCCCCTCGTTCAAAAGCCTTAGGGTTAGGGTCTTAACATCAGGGCTTGCCAGTTGTAATTGGTTGGGAGAGGGGAGCCCACAGTTCAATGGGCCCAGGGCCAGGGTCCTAACATCAGGGCGCCCCCTCCAATGATTAGGGTTAGACAAGGGGGACTCCTCCTCCAAAATCCCCAGGGTCAGAGTCTTAACCTCAGGGCCCCCCACCACCCACAGGTTAGAGTTGGAAGAAGGGGGCCCATCACCTATCCACTCCAGGGCTAGAGTCCTAACATCAGGGTTCCCCATTGTGTGCTCCCAACCCCTGGAATTAAATCTCAAAAAGGGTGGTATGCCTGATTTTATGTAATCTTGTTTTCTTTTTAGGCCCGAGGACCAACGAACATCCCACCACAGGTGCGGAATGGCAAGAACTGAGGAGCAACTTGGGAAGAACCCGGAAGAAGAAGACCAGAAGGAGGAAGAAGAAGAAGAAGAACCCAACCTCCCAGAACTGGAAGAAGACCAAGGAATATCCAATATGAACCTTGAAGATGGATCCAAGAAATTCGGAAAAAAGAAAGGTAAGTGATATGGTAAGTAAAATACAGGAGAATGAAAGGTTAGTAAATGTGTTTCCGATATCTGTTTTTCCCCCCGTACTTTGTCTGTCAGATCTATCGAAACTAGATTTGCCCCCTCACCACTATCTGAATCAGAATCTGTATAGATAGACAATGCATCCTGCTCTCGAGCCATCTGAATCTCGTTCAATAGTGGCATTTGTGGAACTCCCTTTCTCCCTTTTATCCCTGAGATCCCAGAATCCAGGTACCTGGAGACATCTCGTTTTACCTCATCATGGACCTCTCTTAAAAAACGGCGCGTGTATCCTCTCCTCCTGAGTGTGTGAAATAATAGTTTGATGGTCAAATCTGCATCTACTTGATGAGTATTAATCCTATAAAATCTAATCAATTGTGATTTAATTATGCTACGGAAGGTGTGTTTAGGATGGAAGCTAGATTTAAACAATAATGCATGCGTATCTGTCGGTTTGAAATAAACTCGGGATTGTAATGTTTTTACTGTTGGTGATACTGAGCTAAAATAGATCTCTGTGTCCAAAAAAGTAAGTGCTACCTGGCTAACTGTTGGAATTAATTTTATTGCTCTATGATGTGTATTTAGAATTTTCACAAATTCTTCGAATTCTTGCCTAGAGAAGGTCCAGATACCAAAGATGTCATCCAGGTACCTGAAGTACCTATATGGGAGTCTGGGGCACTTCCGAAACGCCGTTTGCTCCCACCTAGCCATATAAATATTAGCATAGGCAGGAGCAAACTTCTTGCCCATAGCCGTTCCATGTACCTGTAAATAGAGTTTCTCATTGAAAAAAAAAATAATTTTACAGGCTGATGCTGAGGAGATCCAGAACCGCCGCATCCGGTCTCTATGAAGACGGATTCTCGGCAAATAGACGGGCCACTGCCTCCACTCCCATGGTCGTATCGATATTCATATATAATGACTCAACGTCCATGGTGAACATAAAGGAATGAGAAGGTACTTATAAGGTTCTAATTATTTGTAAAAAATGATACGTATCCTTAATGTAGCTATTATGCAATTGTGAAAGCGGATTTAAAAAAATAATCTATAAATTCGGCTATCCTGTATGATTGAGAATTGCAATCTGAGACTATCGGTCTGCCTGATGGAATCTGAAAGGGAATCGGCCATGTTTCTGGTGGTTTATGAATTTTCGGTGATAAATAAAACTTCCGTATACTAGGTGTAGCTGGACCTAAAAGGTATGTTTTCTGCTTAAAATCAATGAAGCCCAATTGAAATATGTTATTAATAATACTTTTAATCTGATTCTTAGTTTTTAATGGTAAGTAATGTTGTTGATTTGATAATTGACGTTCAGCTTCTATAATGTATTGATTAGTATATAAAATAACTAACACTGATCCCTTATCTGCCGGTTTGATTACTATATTCTTATTTTTTCTAAGACTTTCTAATACTTCCCTTTCATTAGTTGTTAAATTATCCGGACCGTTATTCTGAATCGGCAAATGATTGAGTGATTGTATATTTTTGTTAATCAAATTACAGATTGGTTTCCTGATGTTGGTAGTTGCCGGACACCAGGTCGAAGGTTCTCTAAACTGAAAAGGTAATTGTTTCTGTGAAGAATAATCAAAATATTCTAAAATCTGTAATTTTCTATGAAAATTATGTATGTCCCTTCTCAATTCCTCCATGTCCACCTTTTCCGGAGTCGGGATGAAGGTTAGGCCCCTCTGTAGCAGCGATATTTCCGCCTCCGATAGTTTAAAAACATTTGAAAGATTGTAAATGTTTACCTCCCGGGCCAGGCAAGTCCTGTTTGGCCCGTCAAATAGTTTAACTGCTCCCTCCACTGGTCCTGGATCATATAGGCACTGGGCTCTGTCCAATGAATCCTATCCCGACTCAATTCTATCCCTTCGGGGAAGTCCAATGCGTCTGGGTACAAGTCCATTATAATGCTATTGAATCGCACAATCTGTTCCCTATATAATGAATTATCTGTATAGGGAATTTTTGCCGTACATACTCTAGCTCTGGGAAAAGCTTTCCTAGCACTCCTATTCAGGTCTCCGTAATATTGTTTCAGTGTTTTATCTGTGGGGGCTTTACCACAATTGTTTATCCCTACTGGTAGAATAGCAAATTGTACCTGATCGTGTGGTTTTGTTTCCCTAAATATTTTTATTAAGTCCAGGATCTTTGCCCCCGGGTAACTATGTAGTTCCACAGATTCCAAATAAACATGGGGAATCCTGGATATATTATAATCTCCAATGATCAAAATGGATTTATTGACCTGTAATCCACCCCATGGTCTCTCATGTCTGATTGCTTTATTTACTATGGTTATGCTATTAATATCTGTTGGCTCTACTTCCTGTATAGATGGAGGATGAGAAACGGACTGTAATTCCATATCCCTAATAAATCCATAACCCTAATTTCTCATACGTGCTACAATTCACTTTGCAGTCATTAATCTCATATGCCTTATACAGCTGTTTTTTCCTTTACAACTTCTTTTTTAAGGTTAGGGTGAGAGTGAGAGTGAGTGAGAGTTGGACTCCGCCAGGGCTGCCCTTTGTCAACGATTCTGTTCATAACTTTTATGGACAGAATTTCTAGGCACAGCCAGGGTATTGAAGGGGTCCGGTTTGGTGGAGTCAGGATTGGGTCACTGATTTTTGCAGATGATGTTGTCTTGTTTGCTTTATCAGGCCGTGATCTTCAGCTCTCTCTTCGCAGCTGAGTGGTCCTCAGCCGGAAAAGGGTGGAGCCCTCTCAGGGTTGGGGGTGAGATCCTGCCCCATTTGGAGGAGTTCAAGTATCTCAGGGTCTTGTTCACGAGTAAGGGAAGAATGGACCGTGAGATTGACAGGCGGATCGGTGTGGCATCTGCAGTGATGCGGGCTCTGCATCGGTCTGTCGTGGTGAAAAAAGAGCTGAGCCGTAAGGCAAAGCTCTCAATTTTCCAGTCAATCTACGTTCCTACCCTCACCTATGGTCATGAGCTATGGGTAGTGACTGAAAGAACGAGATAACGAATACAAGCGGCTGAAATGAGTTTCCTCTGCAGGGTGTCTGGGCTCAGAGTAGAGCCGCTGCTCCACCGCATCGAGAGGAGTTAGATGAGGTGGATCGGGCATCTGATCAGGATGCCTCCTGGACGCCACCCTGGTGAGGTGTTCCGGGCACGTCCAACAGGGAGGAGGCCCCGGGGAAGACCCAGGACACGCTGAAGGGACTATGTCTCTCGGCTGGCCTGGGAACGCCTTGGGATTCTCCCGGAAGAGCTGGAAGAAGTGGCCGGGGAGAGGGAAGTCTGGGCCTCTCTGCTTAAGCTGCTACCCCCACGGCCCGACCTCGGATAAGCAGAAGAGGATGGATGGATGGAACTTCTTTTTTAAATATTTATTAATCCATCGTGGAGTTTTTCTTAGTTTCCTATTAATTCCAAATTTAGGTCTGTATCTGTCCTGCATTACATGTAAAACATTTTTAAACCTGTTCCACTGCTCCTCGACTGTCTCCACAATTAAAAGCTTATCCCAGTCTATCCTACTTAGACTTTGTCGCATCTGCTCAAAATTAGCCCTACCAAAGTTCAACTTAACAATTTTAGTCTTTGCATCTGTACTCTTACAAAATACTGAGAATTGTATTACATTATGGTCACTTGACCCTAGTGGTTCAATCACCTCTACACCCTCAATTCTATCCTGATTATTACAGAATACTAAATCCAGACAGGCTTCACCCTTGTTGGTGCTTTAACATGCTGTGTTAAAAACAGTCGCTGATTACTTCTAAAAACTCCTGCTCTTGTGCTCCTCCATCTGTAAGGTTATCCCAGTTAATATTTGGATAATTAAAGTCCCCCATGACTATAATATCCCCTGTAAACTTGCCTTTTTGATATTACTAAAAGATGTGTGTTGAAATTACTGTCTGAATTGGGTGGTCTATAACACACTCCTAAAATAAGACCTTTTTCCCTAATATTTTCCAGGCAAAGCCACATGTCCTCACTAAGATGGGGCTCATCATCCAACTGAAGATGACTTACATTTAATCCCTGTTTGGCATAAACAGCAACCCCACCTCCTTTTCTGTTCTGTCTATCCTTCCTAAAAATGTGTATCCCTCTATGTTACACTCATCCCCATCTTTGTTATTTAGCCAGGTTTCCGTTATTGCTATAATATCATAATTATGCTCTGCTACATACAACTCCAACTCACTTACCTTATTTTTGATACTTCTAGCATTAAGGCAAGCTATTTTTAATGTGTTAATCCTTCTACATTTACGTGTTTGCTTAGAATTTACATTACTATGCATTTTTATTTCTACACCATTGTTTGTTCTTCCATGTATAGATCTAAATCTGGCCTGTCCTAAACTCCCTGCCCTCCCAATCCTCGACTAGCCTACACATTCGCCTCCCCAATACATTGGTGCCCCTCCAGTTCAGATGTAACCCGTCACAGTGGAACAGGTCCCATCTGTTCCAAAAGGAGTCCCAATGCCCCATAAACCTATACCCTTCTACCCTGCACCAAGATTTGAGCCACGCGTTAAGCCTTCTAATCTCCTCAATCTTACCTGGACTGGCGTGGCACAGGCAGAACTCGAGAAGACTACCTTGTCAGTTCTGCTCCTCAGCTTGGTACCTAACTCTTTGAATTTGGATCGCAGAACTGACAGACTACCCTTATGTATGTCATTTGTTCCAACGTGGACAATGACAACTGGATCCACCCCCGCTCTGGCCAAGAGCCTATCCACCCTTCCAGGGAGGTCTCCCACCTGTGCTCCCGGAAGGCAACACACCATGCGAGACTCTCTCTCTCTGGAGCACACCTGCACTTCAATCCCCCTAATGATTGAGTCCCCAACTATCACTACCTCTCTCTTTTTGGGAACTGGTTTTGAGGTGGCCTGTTGGGGCTCCTCAACCCTGCCTACCACCTCAGAATTATCAGAGTCACCGTCCAGCTCCGCTAGGACATGATAACGGTTAGACACTTCTAATTCTGGGGTTGATGCCCCTGGACAGTGTGCACTCTTTACCTTACAACTTGTGACCGTGACCCACCTATTCCTACCTCTCTGGTCTGGAATCTCCTCCGCGCCACCTTAGGGGTGCACACTATCTCTCTAAAGGACACCTGGGCCAAGTCCGCCAATTCTCTATTACAACGCAGGTCAGCCAACTCCTCCTCCAGTTCAGCGACCCTGAGCTCGAGGTGCTGGATCAGCTGGCATCTCTTGCAGATGTAGCCCTCATAGACAACTGGCTCTTCCAAACCATCATCTAAAAAGTCCAACATCCAACAGGACTTGCATTGCACTTGCCTCATTATTAAATAAAATTTCTTCTTCTTTCAGCTGCTCCTTAACTTAAATGGTAACACTAAGATCTGCTCCAGATATTTTACACCTTTTCCCCTTAAGCTCCTGTCCTGTTCTCCCTCTCAGCTGCCTGCTATTTGCCTTTTTATGAGGTTAACTTTACTTTTCTCTGTCTCTTCTCCTAACTTTGCGCTCCTCTTACCTACTTACACTCCATGTTGTTAACTTTAACCAAAATGAACTCATAACTTCGGGAGAAACTGATTTCTGATGAATACAGTCGACAATTACTCGGTTATACATTGGCAATTGTGAATGAACTGAAACCTACATTCTTTTATGTAAACAAATACATCTTACCGTTAATTGAAATTCCTGAATGCCACTTTGTTTAAAAAAATCCACTGTGTTCTAGAAGTTTCATTAATATGTCCTCCTACATCCTCCAAGTTCTACCGCAACTAAGTCACATGCGCAAGCGAACGTTACGTATCTGAGTAACTGTAACTAGATTTTTAAATTAAGTTTTTACTTAAATTATTCTACTACTGTTTATGAACTATTTTAAATAAAATTTAATATGATCTTATGAACTGCATTTTATTCTGCTAAAAAATGGGAAACAGTGTGAAATTTTACCCAAAATTGCATATTTCACATTAAAAGTAAATTACTCAAAGTACATATTACTCATTATATAATATATATATATATATATATATATATATATATATAATGAGTAATATGTACTTTGAGTAATTTATATATATATATATATATATTTACCACTCCAAAAAATCATTTTTATCATTGTGCGTGTGTTAGTGTCCCATGGCCATCGAGTGTAAATTGTTACCCCAAAGAGTCCGTTTTTTTTTTCATTTAACAGTAAATTCCACCGTGGACTGACAGCGAGCAAGGCGATCTACAAAGTGGGGTCGGATCGCCATAAGCGGCCAAGGGGCACACACGCCTAGTAAAGAAATATTAAGCGTAAATGGGCATCTTGTTTCAAGTTTATAACAAAACAAATCACTTCAGTGACGATTTCAAATGTTATTGGAGGTGATCATTGAGGATTTAGGGGTTTAAATTTTTAAATAATAAATTAATCAGGTGGAATGTGTTCTTACTTTGAGTGTTACGGGTGGGGGCTACACAGTAAATGTGTTAGTGACTGGGATTGCGCCTCTGTAACTGGAAGATTGCTTAATGATACAGACAGGACACTCTCCTATTTGTTTAAGGAGATGTTGTATTATTATACTGTGCTGTGACTAAGACGGCTTTGTGCCGATCGCCTCTCTGGACCTTGAAGATGTGTTCACGACGGAGGGATGTTGCTCGTAATGTCTGAGGCTTTTTTCTACAGCCAGTCCAGATGGGTTTATCTCGCTGCTGTTTGTGAATCTTTAATGCCGCGTTTATTTTATTCAGTTAATACGGTGGAGCCAGAAGGCAAGTGACAAAAATTTAAAGGGGTGACGCGCACATTCAAATGAGTAATGAATAACATTTTAGTTATTTTTTACTGGACAGGGCAGGGCAGACAATCCTTCCTAGCAGTGTTTCTCAAACTTGGTGCTGCATGGAGACCCCTGTGGCTGCAGGTTTTTCTTCCAGATTCATAATCAGTGAGAGCACCTGATAACCCTGAGCTCAATTAATTAGCTGGAATTTTATTTTCTCTTATTTTGCATTCAGAAAAAACACAGATGCATGATTTTTACATTTATAAGATATTTAGAAATATTTTTGCTTCTGCAATAGATTTAAAGGCTAAACTCTCCGTTGTTGATTTCATTTTATTTTGCCCTTTCTCTGTGCCGTTTTCCCCCTTCATTGTATCTTCTTAATGACAATTAAAAACAAGCCGAGCAGACACCCAGATAGACAACACTGAAGGATCAAAGGCTGCAGCGACTTTAGGGTCAGACCCGCTAATTAGTAAATAATGGATTAATTAAACAATTAGGACACCTGGAAAAGTAGAATGAAAAACAAGATGAAAAAAAATGTTAAAAAGAGCTTACTATTCTAATTTCTATATTGTTCCCAAGATGCAGAACTTGTGAAATAACAGTCCACTAAATTAGTCCAGGAGTTCAATTAAAAACAGAAGTGGGTTGGAATAAAAACTTGCAGACCGAGTTTGGGAGTCACTGCTCTAGGAGACCTGCAGTTACAGGACTGACAGCAACAATCGTAAGTAGAATTGTAAAGATCAGTGCCTCACATCAGATCATTAGATTTTTAATTAATTAAGCCTAACTTTTAAACGTTGCATCTTTCATTATAAGTCATTGCCCCACTTAAACGAATGCCTTGTTGTCTCGAACAGTAATGCTGTGAGATATCCAGAACTGGCAAACAAATGGACACTTGGAGCAGAGAAAAATCATAAACATGACGGGGGATTTTCTGTCATTTTTGCTGCTTTACCTCTCGACTGATATAACACCTGACCGAGCAGAAAATCACCACGGAGCGCCACGTTACATTACAAATAAATTTCTTTACGATACAATACAATACAATTTATTTTTTGTAAAGCCCAAAATCACACAAAAAGTGCCGCAATGGGCTTTAACAGGCCATGCCTCTTGACAGCCCCCCCCAGCCTCGACTCTCTAAGAAGACCAGGAAAAACTCGCAAACAAACCCTTGTAGGGAAAAAAAGGGAAGAAACCTTGGGAAAGGCAGTTCAAAGAGAAACCCCTTTCCAGGTAGGTTGGACCTGCAGTGGGTGTCAAAAAGAGGGGGTCAATACAATACAATACACAGAACAGAACAAATCCTCAATACAGTATAAAAATAAAAATTTTACGAGTACTGGAGACCTCATTCATCAAACCGCCTCCCCTATTTGGCCATTCCACAGCTGAAATAGTGTTAATCCGATGAAAGGACCCCTCTTTCCCATGATTCCTGCGATCCTTCATCAGGGATGACTTTACCTTAGTCAGGCAAAACAACTTGGCTGGTGGGCCGTGGCACATTTGAGTACCAAGAAGAGAAACAGAATACGTGAGGGTTAGTATCCAATTATAACTATCATGTTACTTATGTTTTAGTGCTAATGACTAACAACAGAGATGCAGTTTGCACAGTTAATCAGCAGCTCTAGTCAGGGTGTGCTAAACTAAAGTAGTGAGTCTTCAGCCGGGATTTAAAAGTTGAGATCAAAGGGGCATCCCTTATAGTAGCAGTCAGACCACTCCACAGTTTAGAGGCCCTGTAACTAAAAGCTCGATCTCTCACTGTTATTTTATTAATTTTTGGAATCCTAAGCAGACCAGCATCTTGAAATCTTAATGTGTGCTCAGGTTTGTAAGTCATGATAAGTTCAGACAAGTAAGCCGGACCTCGGCCATTTAATGCTTTACAGTAATCCCTCGCTATATCGTGCTTCGACTTTCGCGGCTTCACTCTATCTCGATTTTTTTCTCATACACGCTTACGTCACTACGCATGCGCTTTCTGAGAATTTTTATCTAAGCCCTACGATGGCGCCTAAACGTGCTGCTTTTTCTAAGCCTTCTGACAATAAAACTAAGCGCCGGAGGAAGATGCTTACTATCCAGGAGAAGGTGAAACTCTTGGATATGATTAAAGATGGCAATACCCTACAAAAGCCTCCTCACGCATGTGAAAAGACAACGCCAGCAACTGCCTATCAAGATGTTCTTCAGCCGCGCACCCAGACACCCACTGCCTACTCCTAGTACTTCTTTAGCAGAAGAAGACAACAACGCACCTGCTGAAGATACTGCACCACCTCTGAAGACTCTCCTACTGAGGTCGTGCCTTCATAGGTTAGTGGTTGTGTGCAATTAAATGTACAGTACAATAATCTATAGAAAAGCGTTCGGGATTGTCCTTCCGTCCCATGAGTGCAATGCGTAGCGGTATTCCGCTTATTACAGACTTACTACTTGCGGCTTGAGGTACGAAGCGACGCGATGTGAGCAGAGTTCTGGAGCTCTCATCGTTCCCTTGCTTTTGTGCGCGATGCGCTGGAAAAATAGACAAAATGATGTCTCTGGAAATAATTAATGTTGATGGAGTACAAATGCCTCACCGCATAGTAAATATCAGGGGAGATGGTGCTTGCTTATTCTCATCTATAGCTTATTTAGTGCATGAAACTCCATCTTTAGCGGTACAGATTCGGGCTGACATTGTACGACTTTGGACAGGCACTTGAGGGGATAAAAAAAAAAACAGCTTTTCGGGAGATGTTATGAATGGACACTTTGATGTTCTCATTCTCTACACTTACATGCCTGATGTACACATGGAGCGCACAATAATTGAAGATAAAAGTCAGTCGCCTTAAAAGGCGAGTGCGCCTAGTAATATGATATTTGTAACGTCTAATATGTCTTATTTTCTCTTATTTTGTCTAATATATTGGGTAATACGTGTGCAATGGTGACTAAAGGGTGTTGTTTCATTTCTAGAGGGCTCTAATAATGTTAAAAAACGTATTTAGAAGGTCGCAAACAGGTTTTCTATACTCTAACTGCAAAAATATTTGATTTATAAATAAAGAATCCTACTTTGCGAAAATTTGTTTGTCGCGGCAGAGTCTGGAACGGATTAACCGCGATAAACGAGGGTTCACTGTACATGTTAAAAGGAGGATTTTGAAATCTGCCCTAAACTTAACCGGGAGCCTGTGTAAGGATTTAAGAACTGGAGTGATAGTATGTGTGGGTTTTTGGGTCTCACTTTTTAAGTAAAGGTTTATTGACTGACACTTTTAGTGCACCAGGTACTGTGCCATGCAGTAATGAACTATTGATAACGGTTAGAATAGGCGCTGCAAGAACATCCATTGCACTTTTTACTAGTTTTATTGGCACTGGATCTAGGGAACAAGTAGTGGGCTTCATTTTAGTAATTAAAGTTAAGACTTCCTGCTCAGTTACAGTATTAAAATTACTAAAGTGCTGAATGCAATGTGCGACAGGGTCTGCTAAGCTAGTATTTGGTTTGGACTGTTGTTATATACTGATTAGTACACAAAGAAGTCTTCAAATCCTTCTTTATTATAGAAAAGCCTCTCCCATACAATCTCCTTCCGGAAACTCTCTCCCATCCCTCTCTCAGTTCTATATATATATATATATTTGTACAGTGCCCCCTACTGCCCAAATTAAATAACATTGATACCACAACTTAACATCTCCTCCTTTCTTAAATATCTAACCCCCGCCCACCGTCCCCCGCCCCGCCCATCCAATACTTGCCGTTAACAAACGCAAATAACACAACAAAAGAAACGAGAGACTAATCTGTTTGTCTTGCGTTACGATCCCGTCTCATAGTATTTTAACCACACAGGACGGCGGCATAGGCGGCCCTTCAAGGTGGATTTCCCATTTCCTTCAGGGACCAACAAAGCAGGTGGTTTCACTGTTGGAATCGGAGGCGGAAAACTCTCAAAGAATGAATCCCCGTGTGACTCAAGCGGAGTAGCAGGAGGCGCACCAGATGATTGATCCGCGGCTGGCGCGTCATTTGCCGAATCTGCATTTGGTGCGCAAGGGGACAACCGTGCTACATTCCATACTTTACTGTCTCCAAGCACGTAGCTGCTTTCTCCAATTTTGTCAAGTACAGGCGTGGGATTACTGTAATGTGGCAATCCTTTGGACACACGGGTAGGCATTTTTACTCGCACTGTGTCTCCCTTGGCCAGTAACGGAACACGAGCTCCTTTCTATCATCCGTGTATTCCTTCATTTTATTCTGTTTAGCAGCAACTCGTTGTCTTATACTTGCATTGTCTAGTCCAACAAATGTTGACAAAGGCAATACGTTCAGTTGGTACGCATCTTGCGTCCATGAAGCAGTTCAAAGGGCGAAATACCCGTTGTTGCGTGTGGCGTAGCTCTAAAAATGTGAAGGAATTCCGTAATGGATGATTTCCAGGGCTTACGCTGCAAATGAAGCGTCTGTACCGTTTCCTTGAGCACTCGATTAAACCTTTCAATTGCTCCATTAGCCTGAGGGTGATAATTTGCAGATCTAGTGTGCTGAATGTCCCTCTCCTGTAGGAATGTGGTCAGCATTGAGGATGTGAACTGAGGACCATTATCAGATACCAAGCATTGAGGGTTGCCATGGCGACTGAAAATAGATATTAAAAAAACAACTACAGCTGAAGCAGTAATTTGGGACGTAAAACCAACTTCAGGCCATTTTGAATAATAGTCAATTAGTGTGAAGGCAAAGTGACAGTCTGCAGGTGCGATTTCAAACGGCCCTACCACATCAATGGCAACTTTCTGCCATGGCCCGTCTGGCCAAGGTACTGGTTGTAACGGCGCAGCACACACCTTTGCGGTCTTATCATTGGATTGGCAAGGCTGACAGGACTTGATTGCTGTCGTGACAAGATCATCCATTTTCGGCCACCAGTACAGGTCGCGAAGCCTCTGTTTTGTGCGGACAATTCCTTGATGACCCTCGTGTGCTAGGTCCACAATTACCTGTCGCAATTTAACCGGCACAACTAATCGATCCGATCCTCTGAATACAAAATCATCTTTAACAGACAGTTCGTGCCGTATGCGAAAGTACGGTAAGAGCTCATTTGGTACAAGTGAAATATTTGCAGGCCATCCAGAATGAATGCGATCCCGTACGGCACTCAGTTCTGGGTATGATGCAGAAGCAGCTTCGAATTCTGCATGGCTTACTGCCTTCACGGCCATGGACAGAAGGGCAACATATTCCGGCTCGAATTCAGATGGCACATTTGGAGTAGTTATAGGGAGTCGAGATAGCCAGTCCGCAGTCGAATTTTGCGTTTCCAGGCGGTACAACACATCATAATTAAAGCAAAGGAGACGTGCCGACCATCGGGCAATACGCAAACCAGCTCTCCCCATACCTTTCGTAGTAAGAAGTGTTGTGAGGGCCTGGTGATCTGTTTTCAAAGTGAAACGGTGTCCCCACAAATACGTACGCCACTTTTCAACTGCCCAAACGCACGCTAAGGCTTCCTTTTCCACTGTAGAATACATCCTCTCGGCCTGAGAAAGTGTACGAGAAGCAAAAGCAATGGTGTGCTCTGTTCGATCAGCATGCATTTGTGTAAATACTGCACCCAACCCGTAGTCTGAAGCGTCAGTTGCTATAGTTGAAGGCAAAGCAGGATCAAAAATTGCCAGAGCTGGACTCGTCAGAATTAATTCCTTGACCCTATGGAAGCTACGCTGTGCGTCCTCTGTGAAGTCAAAGTTGGATTGCCCACGTAAGCAAGCACGCATAGGTTCTACTATCGTGGCGTAATGTGGTATAAACTTTGCATATTATGCCTTCTCCAAGCATTCTAAAACAGCTGAGAGGTGACGATCATGTTCAGCAGCCGTGGATCCATATATAATAATATCATCAAGGTAATTCTGGACACCTGGAAGATGACGGAGAAGTGTTGACAGTAACTTTTGAAACACGGCTGGAGCGGACGCCAACCCAAAGGGAACACGGCAAAAACGGAACAAGCCATCGTGTGTTATAAATGCAGTCAGGTCCCTACTCTCCTCGTGTAAGAGCACTTGATGGTACGCGTTTGCAAGATCTATAGTAGAGAAGATAGTAGCACCTCGTAATTGAGACGGCAGTTCCTCAATATGTGGCAGCGAAAAAGAATCAACAATAACTGCCTTATTAGGCTCACGAAGGTCCACACATAAGCGTATGCCACCAGTTTTCTTTTGTGTGACTACTATTGGTGATACCCATGGAGAAGCATCCACGGACTCAATAATTCCTGCATCTAGCAAGTGGCGCAGTTCAGCAGAAACGGCAGTCCGTACCGATATTGGCAAACGCCTTAATCTCTGCTGCACCGGCGAAACCTCTGGCCGGATTCTTACCTTCTGTACAAACCCCTTTGCACATCCTAGGCCTTTGAATGGAGTGGTCGACAACTGTAGCACTGGGGCTGGTGGGGTAAGTACTGTATTACCTTCGATCTGCAATTTCAAAGATGTAACTAAGTCCATGCCTAGTAAAGGGGCACCGGTTTGCACGATGAAGAAAGTAGCCGGTACCGTGGCAGCTCCATGTGAAACTTGTGCTTGGAGGCATCCTATAACCGGTAGTTCAGCTTTGGAATAACAGAGCAGGCGTACGGGAGGTGCAGATAATTTACAAGTACCAAAATGCCGGTTACATAACCCGCTGGGTAAAATGGATACAGATGAGCCAGTGTCTACGAGGAGACGCACCGAATACGGTTTAGAAGCGTTTGCTTGAATTATAACACAACATGAAGTTTTTACCGGCCGGTTTGTACCATCATTCACACACAAAATGGTAGTTTCTGGAACCGCAATACCTCGAACTCGGTCTTGTGTAGGAGAGCGACATACACGAGAAAAATGTCCAGATTTACCGCAGCTTCTGCACGTAGCCGACGCAGCCGGACACTGGAGCATTTGCGAGATGTGCTTTGGATCCACAGCGGAAACACGACTGATTCTTATTGGATTTAATAGGAGTGCCAAAACTAGGCTGTACGCGGGCCTGACCATCGCGGCGTCGTGTAGATAGTGTAATGAGGAATTATGTTGGTTCGGATTAAATTACAACCACTGCACACATCCGGTCAGGGATGAATGAAGATGTCCAAATTCTATTTATTAATTTCTTCCAAACTTATACAATGTGAAGATATGGTCTAAATAAATAATAATAAACATAAATTAGCTATCCCACTTTCTTTCTTTTCAGTTTGTCAATGTTAACATTAGTCATTTAACAGGTACTTCATTTATCCAGTAGATGGCGTACTACACCCCAGATAATATCAATATTGGAAATTACTAGAACGTTAAACAATAAAGCATTTACTCAACTTAAAAAGTAATTATTCTTAATAGATATACATATTATATACGAGGAAACGATAATACCGCAATTACATAACAAACAATGTGAGAAACTCCATATAGCGTCTGTTCAACTATACTTTAACTTCTTCAAACGTCAATATTTAGAAACAGTACTAATATATATATATATATATATATATATATATATATATATATATATATATATATATATATATATCAAATTACAAATGTAAACATATAAACAATATACTTTAAGGATAAACGAATTCCACTTACTTTATAATCAATTACGCAAACTTTCACATTTAAACGAAGCTCCTACTCTACTGCTCAGACGCCACCAAACTAATCTAAATGTTCAAAGTGAAGCCCCGTGATTGGCCAAGTTCCAACTCACCACGGGCCAACCACAACAACCAATAAACCAAGGCGGAAGACAACTAATTAAGGGGGTACAACACATAAATAATATATTGCCTTTTCAACAGCTGCCCCCAAATTTGTTACATAGGAAAAGGCTATAGTGAAACACCATTCATCCGTTTACGAATCACTCCTTTGGAACGGCTGGAAGTTGAATAAGACGAGTGACTGGTCTGATATATGATTTATCATTTACTTGCACTTCAGCAGTCCTGACTGTCCCATCAGTTCCTGGTATTATACGGACCACTTTGCCAACAGGCCAAAAGGCCCTGGGAAATTGTTTATCCCAAATCATAACAACCGAACCTAATGGTAAATTTTCCCTTTTACTTTGCCATTTCTCTCGTGATTGTAAGTTGGGCAAGTAATTTTTAATGAAGTGAGACCAAAACTGATCTGCAAGGATTTGGCTGTGCCTCCATAAACTACGAGTTAAAAGTTCAGACTCTGGGTAAACAACCTGAGGTAGTGCTGAGTCCGGCCGCCCCATTAGGAGATAATTTGGTGTTACGGGATCCAAATCAGTAATATCTGATGAAGTATAGCCAAGTGGTTTTGAGTTTATAATTCCCTCAATTTCAATCAATACAGTCCTGAACACTTCTTCAGTAACTGTTTGAGTCCCAAGTGTTACTCTTAGCGCTGCTTTAATAGATCTGATTTCGCTCCCACACACCTCCGAAGTGTGGAGCTCCAGGAGGGTTGAAATTGAATTTAATTCTTTGTTTTGCCAAAAGATCTTGAAGATCAGGGCACATTTCTTTAAATGTATCACTTAGCTCTGACTCTCCTCCACGGAAATTGGTTCCACAGTCTGAAATCAGCTCAGAAGGTTTTCCCTTCCGTGATATAAATCTTCTTAATGCCATTAAAAATGAATCTTTCTCCATAGTAGATAGAACGTCAATATGAACTGCTCTTGTTGTTAAACATTTGAATAAAATACCCCACCTTTTCTCATTTCTACGACCTATCTTAACTAAAAATGGTCCAAAACAGTCAACACCTGTAGAGAAAAATGGTGGTTTGAAAAGTCGTAATCTACAAGGAGGAAGATCTGCCATCTGAGGGGGTTGTGGTTTTGCTCTCCATTTCTGACATTCTATACATTTACGCTGGTGTTGTTTTACAGCCTCTCTGCCCCTGATTATCCAGTAATGCCTACGTAATTCTGAGAATACTCTTTCTTGACCAGGGTGTTTTAATTTTTCATCAAATTCAGCTATTATTAATTTGGTAACTGGATGTTTAGAATCTAATATTATAGGGTGTATAGCTTCAATATTCAATTGCTCACTCTGGCAGACGCCCACCCACTCGAATAAGTTTAATATCAGAATCATACTCTGGAGCTAATTTTATGAGGGCTACTTGGTAGCACAGGTTTACCCGACTGTAGTAGGCCGAATTCCTCTGGGAAGCTGTCTCTTTGACTCTGTCGTAGTATTGTCAGCTCGGCATCTCTGTAATTGTCAGCTGATGGGGCATTCGTAAGGCCTGCCGCCCCATGATGGGATATTGTTGTCTCTTCAACTAATTCTTGGAATGTATGACACTCCTCAGCCTTAGGAATGGAATTAACAGTTGTTGAAGTGAATCCACAGAAATCAGTTTTCTTCATTTCAGTGTCATCTGCAACACTTGCTGTATCAGGCAGAATGGGCCATCTGTCAGGTGGATGAGCTAGGAATGCGGGACCCTGATTCCAGCGATTCTTTCCTGCAAGTGCCTGAAGTGATCTCCCACGTGTAATGTCGTCTGCTGGGTTGTTTTCAGACTCCACATATCGCCATTTTCGCACGTCTGTGAGTTCCTGGATTTCAGCTACCCTTGTTCCAACAAATACCTTGTATCTGTATGACTCAGACTGAATCCAATTCAGTACTGTTGTTGAGTCGGTCCACATTACAACATGATGTACTGTATATGATAGTTCCCTGGTCAGCAGTTTGCAAGTTGAGCACCAGTGAGTGCAGCGCAGAGCTCAAGCCTGGGAATGGACTGCTGCTTTTTTGGAGCTACTCTTGATCTTGCTGTCAGAAAAGCAATCTCCACGTTACCTTCATTATTTTCTGTCCTCAGATATGCAACTGACCCATATGCTTGACTAGAGGCATCACAGAAAATGTGAATATCTCTAGTAGCAACAGGAGTGTCCATTCCTGGGCTCACATAACACCGTGGAAAGCTTATGTCTGGGAGAAACTGTAATTCTCTTTCCCACATACACCAAGCTTGAAGGAGGCCCTCTGGTAAATTAGGATCA
This sequence comes from Polypterus senegalus, assembly GCF_016835505.1. Taxonomy (NCBI): domain Eukaryota; kingdom Metazoa; phylum Chordata; class Cladistia; order Polypteriformes; family Polypteridae; genus Polypterus; species Polypterus senegalus. The sequence goes on along the minus strand of NC_053157.1, from coordinate 247,506,627 downwards.
TCCCAATCTCGTTGTTTATCCCACAGGCGCTGTACAATTAATTTGGCCCGAGTTGTAAATGGTACAATATATCCAATTGGGTCGTACTGCTTTGGAGGACTCTATAAATGTGCCTCATTGTAGGTACTGTACTCTCTATTGTTCTACACCTGTAACTAATGTTGTCTCCTTTACAATCCCATACTAATCCAAGTGTTGATTCTTGCTGATCAAACTGCTTGTGATTAAGCCAAAGGTCACTGTTACAAGCTCTAGCTTCAACGGGTAAATGGGCTATAACTTCAGGCACATTACTTGCCCACTGCCTTAGTTCAAAACCTCCCAGTGACAGTACACTTCTTAATTTGTCAACCAATTCCTTTGAGTTCTCCAATGATGCTGAACTATATAGGCAGTTGTCGACATAAAAATTATTTTCTACACATTTACTTTGGTCTTCTTCAGGAGAACTGTGATTTCTGATATGCCGCTGTAAAGCATAAATTGCACAACAAGGGCTACATGTCGCTCCAAATGGCAAAACTTGCCACTCTAAAACAGTGGGTGGCTCGTCTACCTTTAAATCTCGCCATAAAAATCTAAGAAGTGGTCTGTCTTCAGGGAGCAGACGAACTTGATGGAACATACCTTTAATATCACTGCTAATTGCCACGGTGTGTTCTCTGAATCGCAGTAACACTCCCAGTAAGGTAGGGCCCAGAGTGGGTCCTGGTAGCAGAAAATCATTCAAATTCTGACCTTGGCATTTAAAGGAACAGTTAAACACAATTCTGTTTTTTCCATTGTGTTCTACCATATGGTGTGGAATATACCAGGTCTCCTTGGCTTCTTCAACGCTATCATTTCTTAATCTGGTAACATAGCCTGCCTTTTCCAATTTCTCAATTTCAATAGCGTATGTCTTTGCTTTCTGTACATTCTTAGCTAATCTCCTTTCTGTACCTCTTAGCAGAGAAATCACTGCTTCTTTAGGTGCCTGCAACTGAGGCATATTCTCAACTCGAAGCAGAGGAGTAGCATACCGCATAACTCCATCCACATTAACTCTCACAGTTTTCTCCTCTAATAAATGTATTGCCCTTTCGTCTTGTTTTGATCTGCTCACCTGTTTTTCACTTCTGTAAGGTAAAACATCCAACTGCCAGAGCCTCTCAATCTGTTGAATCAGATAAGCATCAGGAGCCAATACTGAAGTGAAATGACAAACCATTACCTGTTCAGACATCTGCTGCTTCAGTGCTCGGCATGGTCCCTGAAGTGTCCATCCAAGTCTGGTTCTTACGGCAGCAGGTCCTCCAGGGAGACCTAAGCGAATTGGTTCAATTGGGGTGATGAGGTGAGGGTAGTCAGATCCTATGAGGAGAAGTGGCTTTGCATTTTCAAATGACTGAAGAGGAAGACCTTGCAAGTGTGGATATTTACTTTGTAATATGGCAATAGAATATGAATGTTCTGCTAATCCCAGGTGATTTGCAGTAAAGGCTCCACAAATCTGAAATTTCTTATTTGGCTGGAAAGCGGGAGATACAGAAAAAGATACTGATTGTCCCTTTAGCACTTTAAGGTCTTGTCTTACTGTTCGAAGTGTAAGATCTTCGGGATCACCATTCAATTCGAGATAATCTGCTGCCGCTTGGAGCAGAATAGTTCTTTCGGAACCATCATCCAATATAGCGTATGTTTCTAGTGCTTTGTCACCACTTCGTAAAACAACTTTGCTTACTTTAAGAAGAACCCTTTTTGAGGAGGTAGGCTTGTCAACATAGAGTACTTCACTTGTGGAGCTGGCTGGCTCTTTATTCTCCATTCGTGGCTTAACATTCACTTCATGAAGAGCTTCCAAATGTTTACCATTACAAGTTTTGTACGTAATTCTCATCCTGCACTGGGCAGCTTGATGATTTCTTCCACATTTCCAACATTTCTTATTAGATCGAATCCAATTCTCCTTTTGCTCCTTTGTTAACTGACTGAAATTGGTGCATTGGTTAAGAGAATGCTTATTATTGTTGCAATAAGCACAATACATTTTAGGTCTCTCAGTAAATGTGGATGATTCAAATGGTTTCTGAGCCTCTACAGGGGGAATGGGAACGGCAGCAGGTGAATCTATACTAAGGAGAACAGTTGAGGCCTTAGGTGGGAACTGCCTATGTGGACGGCCTTCCCTTTGCTCTCTTCATTGACTGGTATGTGTCTTGGTTCCAGTACTGGTTATTTCTATTTCACCTTCTTGCACTTGAACCTCAAACTCAAGCCAATTTGAGAAATCATAGAGTGTTGGGACATTAATGTACCTTGACAAGATATAGCGGAAGTTAGCTTTCAAATCGTGAGGTAGCTTGGAGGAAAGTCGACTTACGTGTGAGCCACAATGCAGTTCAATTCTGCCCTTTTCACCTAGTTGGTCAAGCATCCCCACTAAAGCACGGATCTGCAAGGCAAATCTACGGAAGGACACAGTATCACCAGTTCTGATATTTGCACCATCCATTAGTTCAGCTATTCGTTTTAACGCCAGTTTATGAGGCTGACCATATTGTGCAGTTAAGGAAGCCATAGTATCACTATAAGGATATGGAGAGTTGCTATAAGAATCTGCAATTAATAGTGCATCCTCCAATTTAAGGTGATCCATAAGGATTTGATACTTAAAACGTTCAGTAGCATCACTTGGGAGGAGATTCTCGAGAGCTATCTTCATTCTAGAGAATTCTCTTGGATCCTCATGGACGAAGTAAGGTATCGTAGGTTTTGGTCCTCTGTAGCTTTTCTCTTGAGATTGACGTATTAGTGAAGAATAAGGATTACGATACTGGCCTTCAGCTGGTGGCACTGAATATGTCTCATTCTGAGCGTTTTGATACTGTTGTGCAGGTGGATAGATAGTGGGGCATAATGGATTGAATTTATTCTGCATCGTGTCCTGTCTGACAAATCGTACTGAAACATTCTCTGGACTACTTTGTCTTATAAGATCAGTGCCTAAAGGGGTTTGTACTCTTTGGATTAATGGAGGATCTCCAAAGAATGTTAAATCTTCTGACCGGTATCCACGGTCACCTGCAATGTTGGCAACTGGGCTGCTATAAACTGAAACAGGCCTACTCTGGGAGACAATTGAAGTATTGGCCTCTTTTCCATTTCAGTAACTGAAGGAGTTTGAGGTCGTTTATCAGGCTCCTGTGCAGGGACTACATCTCCATGAGGCTGCAACTTGCTTATGGCATTGGTAAGATGCATCATATTCTCACGCAAATACTTATTTTCAGCTTGCATCTCTCTAATTGCTGCAAGGACCTCATCACTAGCTCCTGGGTTTGGAGGGTTAGAAGTTTTTCTCTCAGCAGCAATCCAGACCTCACTTTGTTGCTCAATGTCAGAATCGGGAATGTGAGAGGGAGAGGGGAGGGGTGTCATCTTGGCAGCACTCTCATAAGTGGTCCTCTTCCAATAACTTGTAGGTGAATGATAAATCTCAGATTCTGGATTCACCCTTCTAATTACACCTTCTTGACTGAGCGTACAATTCTGCAAATCGGAGTGATGTGCTGTCTGAGGTGGAATCACAACTAACTGATTCGGTAATATGGGTGCACTGTTACACCAACTCACATAGTTCACATCAAAATCTTCCAAATACACAGGGGGCGTACTTGGCCTGGGTCTAACAATGGCTTCATTATCATCTGTAGTATTTGTTAGAAAAGACGAATACATCTTGTTTACAGTGTAGCAGTTGTCTATGCGGCTCGAAGGACCATAAATTGTAATGAAGAATTATGTTGGTTCGGATTAAATTACAACCACTGCACACATCCGGTCAGGGATGAATGAAGATGTCCAAATTCTATTTATTAATTTCTTCCAAACTTATACAATGTGAAGATATGGTCTAAATAAATAATAATAAACATAAATTAGCTATCCCACTTTCTTTCTTTTCAGTTTGTCAATGTTAACATTAGTCATTTAACAGGTACTTCATTTATCCAGTAGATGGCGTACTACACCCCAGATAACATCAATATTGGAAATTACTAGAACGTTAAACAATAAAGCATTTACTCAACTTAAAAAGTAATTATTCTTAATAGATATACATATTATATACGAGGAAACGATAATACCGCAATTACATAACAAACAATGTGAGAAACTCCATATAGCGTCTGTTCAACTATACTTTAACTTCTTCAAACGTCAATATTATTACAAATGTAAACATATAAACAATATACTTTAAGGATAAACGAATTCCACTTACTTTATAATCAATTACGCAAACTTTCACATTTAAACGAAGCTCCTACTCTACTGCTCAGACGCCACCAAACTAATCTAAATGTTCAAAGTGAAGCCCCGTGATTGGCCAAGTTCCAACTCACCACGGGCCAACCACAACAACCAATAAACCAAGGCGGAAGACAACTAATTAAGGGGGTACAACACATAAATAATATATTGCCTTTTCAACAGATAGCATCGTGCTTTGAACTGCATCGACTGAAGCTGGAGAAGAGGCCGTCAGGATCCCTGCTTGATTTTTAGCAGCTTCAATTTGCTTTAGCATCACCGCTTTTCAAGAGTGAGGTCATGTTCAAATAATAACTTCTCGCGGACACGTGGACAGGCTGCCTTTTCTACCAACTGGTCCCGTAACATTTCATCAGTTTTATCTTTAAAATCACAGGTAGATACAAGATCTCGTAACGCAGAAATATCCTGAGCCACAGTTTCGTCATGTCGTGGGGCTCTACTACAAAATTTATGGTGTTCGACAACCACATTGCACTTGGGCAGAAAATGCGCCTTCAACGCCGCTACGGCCTCTGCGTATGTGTTACCTGTATTTGGTAATGTATACAAAAGAATGTGTCCTTTAGTGCCCAAACAGTGCAGAAGCAAAGCTCGTTTCCTGGCTTCCGTCCAGTTGTCTCCATCTGCCCCAATAACAAGTAAATAATTTTCAAATATTTTCATCCATGTATCAAACGGAAGCGTGGGCTCTCCTGGACAGGGAAGAAAAGCAGCTGGTAGTGGAACAGTAGAAGCGTCCATCATTGCTTAGAACCCTGCTCGTCGCCAATTTTGTTACTGATTAGTACACAAAGAAGTCTTCAAATCCTTCTTTATTATAGAAAAGCCTCTCCCATACAATCTCCTTCTGGAAACTCTCCTCATCCCTCTTCCAGTTCTATTTATATATATATTTTTACAGTGCCCCCTACTGCCCAAATTAAATAACATTGATACCACAACATAACAACTGTGATGCTGAGATCTGGGATCTTATATTTAAAATTTTCTCATTGAAGAAGTTCATAAAGTCTGTACTGCTAATATCTGTTGGTATTTTGCACTGTTGATCTGAATTCCCATTTGTCAATTTAGCCACTGCTCTAAACAGTATCTGAGGATTTTTATTATTGCTATCTATTATTGTAGAATAGTATTCTGAGCGAGCTTTAAAGAGGGCTTTTTTATATTTTTTAACACTCTCTGTCCATGCAATTTGAAAGACATGTAGCTTTGTTGTTCTCCATCTGCGCTCCAGTTTTCGACACTCTAATTTAAGAGCGCAAGTGTTTTCATTAAACCAGGGAGAGTTTCTATGTGCTTTGATCACTTTTGTTTTAAGGGGAGCCACTGTGTCCAGAGCATCTCTCAAGGTCACATTATAATGTGATGTTAGTTGATCTCATTTGTTCTCCGTGTTTACATTTGATGTTAACTGATCTACATGGTTTTAGTGATTGTTATTACGATAAAGTGGCATTCAGAATCTCAACACAGCTGAGCAAACTAACAAGCGCCACACTGCATTTTTTTTTTAATGGTGAGCACCCCAGTCTACTTTGCGGTCAGGGTTATTTATTTATTTATTTATTAGCTCATGCAATGGAAAAAAAGGAATGGCTGGCTGCTTGTTTATGTACAACACACTCCTGCACATACAGTGCGAAGTGTGAACAATTTAATTAAAAGAGAATTCCATAAAAACTTTTCCTCACTCAGCAGGCCACTTAACTGGAAACTTCCCCTGTGGACTGACAGACAAACTTTTCCACCAATCAGCGTTTTCGTTTTGTTTTGCAAGGTGCCCACCCTTTATGTAAATTTTGACTTGTCGTCATCCTTCTGATTGTGAGCACGTTACCTCATTTAAATGTGCAAGTAATCTTTTTAATTGTGCAGCATTTTTAATTGTTACTAATGAAGCAGCAACAACTTAAATGCATGTCTGTTAATAGTAATAGCAGGTCACCAGCACTTAATCATTGTTATTATTATTATATTTTTATTGCTGTGAACTTAAGAATGAAATTCATATGGCATCACTATATTTTTTGATCAACTCTCCATTTTTTTTAATTATATATTTTTTTTTACTTTTCGCTTAGATGTGCTTCACATCTAAGATGTGTTGAATTCTAAGTAATAAATGTACATCTCAGTGTTCATGTTTGCACTGCTCCATCTTTTAGAATGTGTTTAGAAATGTATGTAATAATAAAATGCATTGCAATTGCCATTCCATCAGATGGTGTATCACAAATGTACAATGCATTACTACTAATGTTTGTGGTGATGCACCATCTGTTGGAATGACAAATGCAATACATTTGTCACTGTTATATGCCATTTGGTATGGGAATCATAAAATAAGTGTTAATATTTGTGATGTGCCATCTGTTGGTGTGACAAATACAATGCATATGTCTATGCTATATTCTATTCTATTTGCAGAGCTGAAGTACAACAAACTGCCAAAGTTCAGGACAAGCATTTGCGTGCCAGTATATTACAGGCTGGTATGGTGCCCACTAATCACACTCACATTAACACTCATTATGTCATAAAATCGCTGACCAATATCATTGGTGACGTCTGGTGCTGTGGCTCTGCAACTAGATGATATTGATTTGTATGGGAGTCAAAAAACCAAAGCTAATGTTTGTGAGGCGCCATTTGTTGGAAAGACAGAGACAAAATGACTGGACAGATATACAGACAGACGCGCAGACTCTTGTCCTTTTATTTAAGTGGATAAATCATAAACAAGAAGCCCTAATATCATTAGAACATACAAAACCTGAGATATGATCAGAGGAATTTACAAATTAAAAGTTACCAAATGAACAGATTTAACAAATAACAGTCATCCTTTGTTTTTTATTATATATTTTTAATTAATAAAGAAATAAAATTTTACAAACTGTGAAGCATCAATAAGTCATTTATTTCTATAAATGTAACACCTAATCATAATTAACAAAAGATTAATTTAAAGTAAATATTCTTTCACACATTAACTCTTATAAAACCAAACTGTCCTTCAAGGTAATGCCAATATTCTGAATATTGTTTTAGATCTCACCCAACACTTCACATCCTAACTTCTCATGTGTTTAATATGCAGAGAGGCCACAAGAGGGAGCAGTTTGGCTTCAGAAGAATCAGCTGATGTCCCAGCCCTGAAAGTCCCAGGAATGTCACTAGGGTGCAAGTCACATGACCAGCGTCTGAGTTGACAGCACATGATGAGGGCCACAGGAGCTGACGTGGAGTCGATTATCAGTGACTGACGATGTGTCCAGTGTGCTCGTCGACTTTTAAGTGACAATTTGCCCTGAATATGCCCACCTGCCCACACTGCTGACTGACATTTCCATTTCATTAATCCTGAGCTCTAAAAGCCCCCAAGGTCAGCAGGAGACGACCTCAACCAACACAAACATCCAGACGACAGGACAACATTGGCTGCAGCCTGTAGAGGACCTGAGTGACCAGACAGACCAGTGGCTTTAGGAGGTCACACAGCGGGGACTGAAATAATGGCCGAGGTCACAGGAGAGAGAAGAGGGTAGCAGGGCTTAGGTCAACAGTGAAGAGCTCATTAGGTGACAACCTGTCTGATGATCGAGTGCTGAAAGAATCAGACGTCAGTCACACATTGAGATACGGATTTGATCAACGAGGAATACAATCTATGATCACAGGACGGCCGTCAGTGTGTGGTGAGTCAAAGAGGAAAAAATCAGGTGGGGGGAACAAAACTCAAACACACAACTGACACACTCGTCTGACTCACTCTGTCTCAGGACACTCATCTCACCCTTTATCACCCTGACTCTCTTCTCTATCATTATTACCCCTCACTCTTTTTTTCACCTTCTCCTCTTCCTTGTAACCCCTCAGGCTCCATGAGGATGACAGATTTAGAAGTAATAGTCACCATCTGCTGGTGAGGCCTGTAATACACAGTGGGGGGCTGTCAGCCTGGGCCTTTATTGGCTTCTTCACAAAGACTGATCAGGTGACATGCCGCTCTTTGAGGGGTCCTGAGGGAATTGTAAATTAATCCTGGGAATGTGTGTGTTAGTGGAAAGATAAGAGTGTCACATCTGATTGACACTTTGAACACCAATCGTGAAGGTGAAGTCAGTCAGCTGAAATCTCCTTGAGGTTGGGTGACAGTGGGAACAACAAGGATGAGGTGCAGTTTAATGTCTAATGTGACAATGAGTGACTCAGTAAAACACCAAACTCCATCAGTATGGCCGACAAGTGACTGAGCGGTGAGTCCTTGTCCTTAGACATTCACAGTGAATTCATTCAGAGGTGACAGACCACCTGAGAAACTGATAGAGGGGCAGACAATGTCTTTTCAGAGGCCAGCTCTCCTGTCACTTCTGTCACTCTGTGCTCCTAAATAGTCACTGGAATGTGGTTATTAATCTTTACTCTGTATAGCACCTTTAAGAAGCGCTGCTTCAGCAGGACCACATGCCTGTCCTACTTGATATGTGACATTCAATGACACTCAGTGGTCACAGAAGTGGTTGGTGTATCAGCCTGAAGGACATGTGGCTGTGACTCAACAGTGATCCCTGCTGGTCAGACTGGTATTTGCAGGTCTGTGGTGTCACTGCCCCTCATTTATGACACACACACCTGATTGGCTACTCAGACCCAATAATAATGAAGACCCTGACAGCTGCACTCATCCTGCATTCTCATCCACAAATTCACTCACAGAGGTGCTGCCCTCCCAGACATCCTGTAAAATTCATTTTGACCCCAAACTTCAAACATAAAGACACCTGAGCTTGAGGGGACATCAAGTGACCAGTGGAGAGTATTGGTCAGTGGTCACGTGGTGTCAGACGGCTGATTGTTACACTGCAGTGAAGACCAAGGAAAAACCCTGGATAGAGGGGCTCAGTGAAGGAGGTGTTGAACCTGTGCAGGAGGGTCATTGTGTGTGAGACGCTATAAAATGACAGAGAGCCAGCAGGCCAGTCCAGATACACACCTATTCTGGGGCTGTAGGGGGCGTTGATTACAGTGTGCTTGTTATTGTGACTCACAATGTATTGGGAATGACACTGTAAACTCCAGGACTTGTCGTTGTATCCAAGGCAGCACTGCCAGCCCTCTCCTTTCCTGCCCAGACCTTTATATGCGACTCCAATCATCACGTAGCCTCCACTGTACTGCACCTCCCAGTAACAGCGAGTCCCAGTCAGAGCCTCTCTGCACAGAACTTGTTCCCAGTAGTCAAATCTCTTAGGATGATCAGGATATTCTGCCTCTGTTGCCTCACGTGTCACCTTCTTGTTCCCTTTAGACAAACGGAGGTCTCTCTGTGCCGTGTTGATGTCCAGTGTGAGTGTACAAAAGTCTGAAAGGAGAGAAAAGAAAATGAGTGAGGAAATTTGGGAGTGTGTAATGGGACAGGGGGCGGAGCACAACAGACAATTAACGAAAAACAATCAGGAGCTGTGCTGAAGAGAAACTAATAGTAAAGAGCTCATTTGATTGGACAGAATCTGTGGGAATTAAAATAAAATCATAGCAAGACAACAAAAGAAAACAAGTGATAGGCAGGCATGTCAGATATTTGCAAGTCTTCTCAGTCGTCGTAAATTATGATGAGCGCCATAAGGTCATTGGTTGTGGTCAGAGATCTAATGGACTGTCCACACTGACCGCTGGCTTTATTAAATTACTCTTTTTCATCTCTTCCTCTTCTATTGTCCTCATTCAGTGTGAGGCACACAACGACACAACACAGCAGAGTGAGGACTTGACTGAGTGACTGAAGACCCCGGTGACCCTCATTAGAGGAATCAGTCGGTTTGAGATGTCACAACAGTCCAGTGAGGTCTTTGAACTTCTAAGGACCCCCAATAGTTTTCTGTCTGCCATTTTCATTTGTTTTAATGTTTAAAATTTGTGAAGTCGAGAACTCAAACCAAAGTGTCTGCTCTCAGGAGTAAAGAATGGAGGATGATGAGGACTTTTGTCAGCTTTAAATTATTGTGTGGCTGTGATAAAGTAAGTTCACCTCATGGAATGTTTTTTTTTCTTTTTTAACATTTTTGGGCACATCAAGACTCAGACTCAACAGATTTCCTGACCCTCTCTATCCCATAATGCACCAGTCACAGGACCCCCATCACTCTCAGCCTCATGACTCTCAGTCACACAACACTCAGACTTTCATATCATACGTCTTGCCTGAGATTATAAAAGAGAAACATTTTCAGTTCTGATGATCCATTCAGTCAAAGTACAAACTCACACTGTAAAAACTCGTCTCTTATCTGAGGTTCAGGATGCTGCAGGGCGACATTGGGAGCTTCACCACCTGAAAATAGAAAGAAAAGAGAATAGCAGAAACTGTGAAGACAGCAGTGTGTAATGTTAGATCAGATCTTTAACTCATGTTACAAATGTGCTACTGGTAAAATGAAACATGTAAGAACTATAAAAGAAATCAGGCAAAATGTCGATTTGAATATCCTGTCACACACGTGCACTTAGCAGACAATACAAAGGCTTATCCGATTGTAATTCCACCGCGAGTCGAGGGTTGGTGCTGTTGCCTAATTCTTCTACTCCTTCCTCCCCTACAGTTCCAATGACGTCACTTCTGGGCTACATTTCTTTGGCTCCACCCCTTCAGGCCTGGTTTCTTCTTAATGGGTGCCGTCTCCATTTTGTGCCAGTTCTGATTATGATTACTGTCTGAAAAGACCTTATCATTTAAACAACTATTTTATCTTTTTACATCAATTATACGGGGCTCAACTGTATCTTTTCTTGTCTCCCTATATACAATTCATATTAAAAATAAATATGTAGTGAATTAGAAATAATTAGGACCCCCTCACTTTTTAATTTGCCATTTTTACTCAATAACTCATAATGACAAAGTAAGCACAAATTCTTAGAAAGGTCTGCACATTTATAAAATTTCAAAATTGAAACCTCTCCTCTCTAGAAGTATTCAGACACTTAATTCGGGACTTGCTGGAAGCCCTTTAGTCAGTCTTCTTCACTAAGAATCTACAAGCATTACACTCCTGCATTTGTCATTGCATCCCATTCTTCCTGGCAGATTCTCTCAAGCTCAATGAAACTGGATGGGAAGCGTGTCATCTGCCATCTTTGGTTTTGTCCACACATGTCCCATAGGTTTAAGCCTGGACATTGGCTCAGTGATTCAAGGACACTGAGAGACTTGTCACAAAGCCACTCCACAGATGCCTTGGCAGTAGGCTTAAGGTCACATGCTTTTTTTTTAGAATCTTTCTAGATTTGCTACATTCACATATTCCTCAATTCTGACCAGTCTCCCTGTTCACATTGAGTGATGCTGATGCCTCCAGGTTCACCATAAAATCCTTTTTAATGTCAGTGGTAGACGTGACTTCTGAGGAAAGGACACCAGACATATAAAACATGAGAGCCCAGGGGGAGCACAACTAAAAATGGATGAACGTGATCTTTTAAAATGGGCTCCATCCAGCAGAATGTAATGGACACTAAAGACAGCAGAAGCAGATTCAGATGTTATGATGTTTTAAAGCACTGACATCCATCTAATTTAATTGTCACCAGACACTCTACCTGATAGAGTCCTTATGATGTCCCACAGGCTGATCTTCTCCAGACTCTTTTTCAGATCTGACAGCTCCTTTCTCAGGTCCTCAGATGATAAAACATTAGTAACAGTGAAGCTCAGCGAGTCTCCATCAGGAGGAAGGACACAGCGAGATGACATAGTCTGCATCAGAAGAGAAGAGGGGATGAGATTTCAGAAAGGAGACATTAAAAAGTAAGTAACGCTGATAAGAGGGTGCTCTTCTGAATTAAGGATCAGTTTGGTGGGCAGTCAGCTTTGGTGTAGATGGTGAGAATGCCTGTCATTGACTTGTTGGTTATTTATAAGAGAATATTTGGTGAAGTGTAGTGGAGCATCAGAGATTATCAACCTTAACTATCAATGAGCTTTTCACCCAGGACTCCCTGAGACAGGAAGACAGAGAATTCACTTGGCACACCAAACAAGGCTTTGGGCTTTTATGGTTCTGAGACAAACTTAATTAAATGAAATGTAAAGACTAACACATGTAGGGAGAAAGCTCTTCAATATGATTATACAATTGAAGGTCTGCAGCTCAGAACTGGGACTTGTAAGGAAATCCTGGGAGCCTTTGTGTCTTCATCATCATCATCATCATCAACCACACAAAGTAGAGAGAGCTACGGCAAGTTAAGTTATATAGCGACCACCAAATCTGCAAAACATAGCAGACATCAGGACTATGGTGTGTAGTGTGAGATAAAAGTACACGAGAAGAACAAGACTGTGGGGTCTGGGCTTTGAGGAAATGCTGGAGAATCTGAATCTCATCAGGTTTATGGATGGAGAGATCAGAAGATGGCCTTGGAAAAGAAATGTCGTTTATTAGATGTCATCTTTTAAATTTCATAAAAATCACTTTGTCACACAAACACCTGTAGATTCATCTGTCTGTCATGTACAAGACTCTACCACCTTTGAGATATTTGTAAACAGAATATTTGATATGTTAAGGAAATATGAAAAGATAGTCTGTGCCTAGCTGAATTTCTTTTTTATGTCAAGTTGTACAAACTCATCAGATCTTTTAAATTTCTTTCTAAATTTTCTCACATCCCACACTCCCCAGTCTGATCAGACTCCCTGTGAAGTGTTGCTCTCACCTGCTGGAAGTGGAGATGGTCTTTGGTCTCTGAAAGCACCTTCAGCTTAGCTTCTCTCTTCTTCAGTTCCTCAATCTCCTTCTCCAGCTGCTCTATGAATGTTTCAGCCTTCTCCGTTTCTCTCTTTTCTTGTTCTCTGATCTTCTCAGTCAGTTTCCTGTGAGCTTCCTCAATGCACCGTATCAGAGAAGTGAAGCTCTTCTTATTTTCTTCCAGATTTTTTTCCACAGAGATCTGATTGGAGGGGGAAAAGATTTTGCATTGAGTCACCTGAAAAGAATAACCAAATCCAAGACACATTTGCTTTTATTTTGATGTTGTGAAGAGCAGTTTGAATTGGCTGGAGTGATTGGTAGTACATTAATTGCAGAAGGAAGGTCAGTTGAAGACTGACACCCAGACAATATATTGATATAATATATATATAATAATATATAATAATATAATAATATATATAATATATGATTCTATCGTTAGAAACCTTAATGTCGCATGCCCTAATACAAAATCTATATTTCTTGTTTTCCCGGTGCTCACGTCCGAGATGTAATGAAACGTGCGCCAGCAGTCTACGAGAAACACAAGGAGAGGGCAGTTGGATCAATCGTCTTGCATGCCGGCGTAAACGATATAAGGCACCGACAATCAGAAATCCTGAAGGCTGACTTCGCAGCTTTGATTAAAGACACGAAGGAGAGGACCCCATCGGCAAAGATCTTCGTTTGGTCCACTACCTCTCGTCAGACGATCCAACGAGTACTACAGTCGTCTGCTAGGGTTGAACAACTGGCTACAGGGTTTCTGCAAGAAGAAGGATGTCGGTTTCATCAACAATTGGAATCTCTTTTTGGAAAGGCGCGTCTCTTCAAGCGTGATGGCCTGCATCCGAACAGTTTCGGCGCCCGGGTCCTCTCCGAAAACATATCGAAGGTAATTCGTTTTCTTGACTATCTATCTCTGCTCTTAACCCCTTCCGAAATAATACTGCTGTGCCAGGACATGATGAATGTTTAATAGAGTCTTCCGTTAAAGTGCACACCATTAATACTGTAATAAGCAATCTCAATGCACGTAGAAAACCTAGGAAATACGGCATAAACTCCAATAATCTAATTAAAATCACTATTTTAGAGGAACAATGTATTAAAACTATAAAAACAGATCACAGATTAAACAAAAAATACACACAGAGCGGCGCTAATAATAATAATTTAGTTCCTATTCCAAATAACAATAACGCACATAGTACTCATCTCTGCACCTCCAAACATTAAATATGGCACTATTAAATGTCAGAGCTTTAACTAACAAAACGTTTTTATCAACGATCTTATTAGTGATAAAAAATAGATCTTATTGCACTAAATGAAACATGGCTTGAATTCAGATGCGTGCAGTTTTAATCGAATCTGCCTCCGGATTACAGTTTTACTCATTCAAACCGCCAGGGAAAAGGGGGCGGATTGGCTAACATTTACTCGAGCGATTAAAATGTAAAGATGTCAGTTTTGGTAAGTTCAAGTCCTTTGAGTATCTCGCCGTTGTTATTCATGGAGATTCTCAAGTTCTAGTACTATCCGTGTATAGACCTCCTAAATATAACGCGCGTTTTTGAGGAATTCTCTGACTTAATGTCAATTTTAATTACTAACTATGACACACTCCTAATAGTTGGCGACTTTAATTTTCATATAGATAATCAGTGTGATCTAAAAGTAAAAGAATTTATGAACCTCCTGGATTCTTTTGATTTGAGACAACTCATAAATCAGCCTACACATAAAGCAGGTCATACATTAGACTTAGTGATTACTAAAGGACTGAAAGTTGATATAAAACAGATCATTGATATTGGTCTATCAGACCATTTTCTTCTACTTTTAATATAGAAATAATGATAAAAACACTCATGAGAAGCATATTGTTAAAAACGCTTCTTTGATTCGCAGCAGCTTTAAAACTTACAAACATTTTAAGCAATCAGTCCGTTTATAGTGCCAGCTATAATAGCGAGGACAATGTAAATAGTAAGGTGGAAAGATTTAATTCTAAAGTGAGAGCTGCTGTTGACATAGTTGCACCTGAAAAGACAGTGAAAAAATCTTCTAGCATTGTTATACCATGGAAGACCCAAAGAGTGTCTGATTTAAAGAGAACATGCCGTAGAGCTGAGCGTCAATGGAGGAAGACTAAACTTACTATCCACCACGAAATATTAAAAGTCAAAATAACAGAATACAATAACACTGTCCGTCTTGAGAGACGCTGCTATTTCTCAAGATTATAAATAACAATGCTAGTAATCCCAGAGTCTTATTTTCAACAATTGATCGCCTACTAAACCCAGGTAGCTCAAAGGAATGCCTCCTAAGTGCTTCCAGTGAAACCTGTGAGGCTGTGCTGTATTTTCAATCAAAAATTAATGATATTAGAAATAACATAGTATATCTCCCCAACACTAAGGATCCCCTAAACCCCAACATCCTGTTATAAACAAATTAAACTCTTTCACTAGGATAGATTTACCTGATTTAAAAAAATAATCTCTCAATTAAAACCCTCCACCTGCGTCCTTGACCCGATACCAACAAGGTTTTTCAAAGAAGTATCAGGCGTGCTAATTGATAATGTTCTGAACATAGTAAATTCGTCACTAGATACTGGGGTCTTCCCAGACTGTCTTAAGACTGCTGTAGTTAAACCCCTACTTAAGAAACATAATCTTGACCCTCGCTCTTGAAAATTTTAGACCCATCTCTAACCTGCCTTCTTAAGTAAAGTTCTGAGAAGGCAGTCATTATGCAGTTAAATGACCACCTAAATAAACATGCTATTCTTGATAAATTTCAGTCAGGTTTTAGAACAAATCACAGCACAGAAACTGCACTCGTTAAAGTAGTAAATGACTTGCGGGTAAATGCAGACAGAGGCCATTTATCTGTTCTCATCCTCTTAGATCTGAGTGCTGCATTTGACACCATTGATCACAACATTCTTAGAAATCGCCTTAGTCAATGGGTGGGCCTCTCTGGCAGTGTCTTAAATTGGTTTGAATCCTACCTGACAGGGAGAAAATATTTTGTTAGTTGTGGGAATTACAACTCAAGACACATGATATCCAATATGGTGTTCCACAAGGCTCTATCCTGGGTCCGCTGTTATTCTCAATCTACATGCTTCCGTTAGGTCAGATTATCTCAGGGCACAACGTGAGCTACCACAGCTATGCTGATGACACACAGCTGTACTTATCAATAGCACCTGATGACCCTGATTCTATTGATTCACTAACACAATGTCTGACTAGTATCTCAGAATGGATGAATAGTAATTTTCTCAAGTTAAATAAAGAGAAAACTGAAATTTTAGTGATCAGCAATAATGGATACAATGAGGCTATTAGAAATAAACTGGATACATTAGGATTAAAAGTCAAGACGGAGGTAAAAAGCTTAGGGGTGATTGTTGACTGTAATCTGAATTTTAAATCACATATTAATCAGATCATTAGGACAGCATTTTTCACTTAAGAAACATAAGTAAAGTTAGACCTCTTATATCACTGAAAGATGCTGAGAAATTAGTTCACGCGTTTGTTTTCAGTCGACTAGATTACTGTAATGCACTCCTCTCAGGACTACCCAAAAAGATATAAATCGTTTGCAACTAGTGCAGAATGCAGCTGCTAGAATCCTAACTAGGAAAAGAAAATCAGAACACATTTCTCCAGTTTTGATGTCACTACACTGGTTACCTGTGTCATTCAGAATTGACTTTAAAATTCTGCTTATGGTTTATAAAGCCTTAAATAATCTCACCCCATCTTATATATCGGAATGTCTGACACCTTATATTCCAAATCGTAACCTCAGATCCTCAAATGAGTGTCTCCTTAGAATTCCAAGAACAAAACTTAAAAGAAGTGGTGAGGCGGCCTTCTGCTGCTATGCACCTAAAATCTGGAATAGCCTGCCAATAGGAATTCACCAGGCTGATACAGTAGAGCACTTTAAAACACTGCTGAAAACACATTACTGTAACATGGCCTTTTATAACTTCATTTTAATCGTAATTTAACTTAATCCTGATACTCTATATGTTCAATCTCATCAAAATAACTATTCATGGTGGCTCTAAAATCCGTACTGACCCCTACTCTCTTTTCTGTTTCTTTTTCCGGTTTCTTTGTGGTGGTGGCCTGCGCCACCTCCACCTACTCAAAGCTTCATGATGCTCCAACAATGATGGACGGATTAAAAGGCAGAAGTCTACGTGACCATCATCATCATCAAGCCCTTCCGTGAGAACCCTAAATCCAAAGAGGACTGTTTCATTTATGTTAGGTAGAATGCCCAGAGGGACTGGGCGGTCTCATGGTCTGGAATCCCTACAGATTTTATTTTTCTCCAGCCGTCTGGAGTTTTTGTTTTTCTGTCCCCCCTGGCCATTGAACCTTACTCTTATTCGATGTTAATGTTGATTTATTTTGTTTTATAATTGTGTCTTTCATTTTTCTATTCTTTAATATGTAAAGCACTTTGAGCTACTGTTTGTATGAAAATGTGCTAGAGAAATAAATGTTGTTGTTGTTGTTGTTATATTCACCTCACTACGGCAAGTAACATTATCACTTTGCTGATGCTTCTATTAAGGCACATGCAGGACTTTATGGCGTATGCAGTCCTAAAAGTCATCCTTGAGAAGGATCTTGACAGCCATTGACAAGAGCTGTTGGAAGACAGTTCTGCTGTCTTCTGAGGACTCCTTTTGACTTTTTACTTTCACAAAGGTCTGACTTTAAAAAAAGACATCTCCTGCTCAGCCTGGGGTTAGTAGTGAAGTAGGACAACACACACCTGGAGTGAGGAAGAAGACAAAGAAGTATGAGTGTGTGTGTTGGGCGGTTATTGTGAAAAAACTGCTGTGTAATAGTCGTGTTCTAGTTTGGTGTGTGAGATGTCATAATCTCAAACCAGTGAGATAACCTAACTCCATCTCATAAATTTGACATGATGACATCTCACATCCAATAAGAGGGTCTAGTTGTTGGTCAAAATGCTTCTGATATCATTGAATTACATGGACTCTTAGCTTATTTACCTTCCACTATCCGTCTTCCATTGTAAACCACAGAGTTGCGAGTCTTTATTTCTGTGTTTAATGTGTTTCTACTTCATGAATGAACTTCTCAATATTGGTAAAGAATTTGCCATTGCAACTTTGGCTCATATTTGTATGGTGACACCCGGGATAGAGTAAGTGAGCCGGTGTGTCACAGTGAGAAATAAAAGTTAGGTATAAGGTGGAATTCTGTCTATTATTTTCAACCTGAAAGCTTGAGGTGTTTGGTTGTTGTGACTTTGCACAGCTGGACAGAGACTTTGGTAAATCTGAGAATGAAGGCATGAATGAAGTGCCTTAAAAAGTTACCTCCAAACCAGTCCCTCGAAAGATGCAGGTAATGATAATGTGGATTTAATTTATTACGAGAATGGGAATGAATCTTTACTCCAGATTCAGAGAGTCTTTAATGGTGTGTTGCCTTTTGATACACATGTGGAAATCTACCCTGATTGGGTGGATAGGCTGCTGTCCAGAGCAGGGAAGGATCCAGTTGTCATTCTCAATGGTGTCCAGATCTTAGTGAGAAATTTAAAGAAGTAGGGTCATATTGCCTGTTCTTCAGGACAAATTTAAGGATATAGGTGCAAAGATGAGGAACGGTAGTAGTCAGAAGTTCTGTCTGTGCCACACACTAGCCTGCATAAGACTGAGGAGATTAGAGAGCTTAACTCACATTGGAAATCTTGGTGTAGGATAAAGGAGTTTAGATGGGTTATATTTCAGCTGGAGGGGCACTAAAGTAAACTCAATATGAATCACAAATAAATAAATGGAAATTATTATTAAAAAATTGGAACAACACTTATCAAGAACAGGAGTATTAGTGAGCAGTCTGTAGTCAATTAGGAGTTCCAACAGTGTTTCGAATGAGCCCACCAAGACACTGTCAAGACCCTAGGGTAGACACAAAAAGGGCCTCATAGAATTTTTATAAAATTAAAGATTTATCCTTCACAAAGTAGTATTCTAAATGCAGAGATGCTCTGTTTAACCAGACAAGACAATCCACTGAAAACAAAGTTCCAACAAAGAATAGAAAGACAGCAGTCACCTCTTGGGGAACCAAACACAAAATACATGAAATGTAACACAGGCAGCTTATAGATAGGATCAAATACAAAGAATAAACCACATACTCAACAAAATTAAAATTAACTTAATTAAATAAACAAGACTTTTAAAACTTAGTCTTAGCTGAAAAATGACGTGGTCAGCCTGGGTTTAGATGAGAGATTTCATCTATCAGTAATAAGCAGGAATTTTGTGAGGAAATAACAAAAGCAGATGAGCTTAAAAGCATAAACCAAAATGGATTCCTCCCTTTCACTTGTACTGTCACCTCTGCATCTGCGCTAAATACATTTTGTTTAGTATAAACTAAATAATACACTAAGTAATAAAGTTTAGTCTATCATGGCACAGAAATGTGTGTGAAGAGTTCTTCCTCAGCTGGATGAGAACTTCTCATAAATGAATCCTGGAATAACTGGACATGAGACAGCATGTTTGCTACCTTGGAGAGTGTGACATTTTTTCTCAAGGTCAGACCCAAACTAGCAATCACTATGAGCCAATTTGGGTTTCTGCCAATTAATAAACCTAAATGAGAGACTGTGGGAGAAGATCTACAATAACTGGAGGGATCCTGCAGAGATACTGGAAGAAGGGATAAACTCCACATGGAAAATGAATAGAGGACAGTAGATCAGAGATTCAGAAGGCATGACCACTAGACAACTTTACTGTCCCATATCATAAAACATTAAAGCTTACTTAAACAGGTGCAGATGTACATGTTGTAAAGTCTACTCTCAAACAGTGGAGAATTTTAAGGTATGGAGTAAGTAAAACTGGCACATACCAAAATGAGCAGAAAAAAACCATTAAGATCTCCAAAGCTGATCAAGAATATGCCAGGTCTCCAAATGAGGTCCTTTACAGAAAGGAAAGGCTCTACAATCAGAATTTAAGAACAACAAAAGAAATTGGAATAACTCATCTCTAAGTCACAACATCATTACTATGAACATGGAGAGTAGGCTAATAAGGTCATAGCTCAACAAAGCCATAAGAAGAATAAATTTAACACGATTACAGAAATTAGCAATGCAGCTGGAGATAAAACCATGTAACATAAAAATATGACTAACACATTTATGGTGTACAATAAGTCTTTATATTCTACTCAGTTTAAAGAAGATGACAGCAGACTGCAGCTGCAGACCTCCAGATTTACACTCCTTTGAGGATGTGGTCACTTTATATATCAGTAGTGATGTCTGGTTACATTATGATTAAGGTTAGGGTTGTCGGAGTGTTTTCTGACTTGAGTAAAGCAAGTGACAAAAACTTGCAATTCAAATGGCTGTCCAGCGGAACGACTGAATTGTGGAGCTGTGGCGGTCTGCAGTTGGACCCATCACAAATGAAAATCTAAGGATTTTTTTTTATGCAATACAAATACAACAGCTTCACACTCAGTGCAGAGGAAACACCTCTGATACACTAAGAACTACTGGATACTGTAAATTCATTCCAAAGTGGGAAAACAGCAGGCCCAGATGGCTACTTAATGGATTTTCATTTTCAGCTAAGTTAGCTCTAATATTATTCAAAATGTTTATAGAAGCTGAAGACAACAAACTTCTTCCTCAAACTTTTTGCCAAACATTAATTACCAGTTTTCTAAACAAAAATAACCTTTAGCTTCAAAACTTTGGTGTCTGTTTAATGTAATATACTCACCCATAAAATCTAACACACCTGAGATCTTATTGTCTTTGAATGCAGAAAAAGACTTTGACAGAGTTGAATGGCATTTTTTATTCACCAAATTACATAAATTTGGGTTTTCCCTACATATATCTGCACGGATAAAACTGCTTTCCATCAGTTCAGAAGTATCAGTTGGTACTAACAACATGATTTCAAACTACTTCAAACTAGGATGTGGTTCTTGACAAGTGTGCCCTCCATCACCATTGCTTTTTGCATTAGTTATCAAGTCACTGGTTAATCATTTTCAAAGTATATCAGGCGTATAGTGGATTACCAGAGAAGGACTTGAACAGAAAGTATCACAAGATTATGTTTTACTGTATACTATATTAGATGCACAATACAACTTTACCAGTTGTCCTTAATGTACTAGCAAAATTTCAAAAGACATTCATTTAAATATAAGTGTGCTTTTTCCAGTGAACTCTCTAGCACACCATACAAGACTGGACATCTTGATATTTTATCAGAACAGTTTAAATATCTTGGAGTAAACATCACAAGTAAATATATCTATGTCATCACATTTTTGTAACAGCAATGAAAAAATCAAACAAGATGTGAACAGATGGTCTACCTGCCATCTCACATCAGCAGGGAGAATCAATACTGTCAAGATGAACATCCTTCCCAAGCTTCTTTTTCTATTTCAGAACATCCCTACATACAGTACATTATCAAATCATACTTTTAGAAGCTAAACTCATATAACCTTATTTTTCTAGAATTACAGATGGACACACATTCAAAACCTAAAGCAGAAGGTGGAATGGCACTACTTAACTTTCAATTTTATTACTGGGTGAAAAATGTACAAGCTATAAAGATATAGAAATTGACACAAATTTAATATACACAAAGCCTGGACTGCAGCAGAATTAAAATCCTGCAGTACTTCTTTATATGATCTGCTTTGTGCCCCAGTAAATACAAATTATCATCAATATACCAATAATCCAGCCTTGCATCAATCACTCAGAATATGCAACCAATGCAGGATACACTTCAAGGCAGAGAAGCTGTTACCTCTTTGCTCTTATCCATGATGATCATTTTTACAACATTCTCAAGCCTACACAGTATTTAATCTTTGGAAAATGTCAAGGATTAAACCACTTAGAGAACTGTATGTAGATGTTTCTTTACATCTTATGAATAATTAACAATTCAAATTTAAATTCCCAGAAACACGATTTTCCTCTACTTTCAAATCAGAAATTTTGTGATAAAGAACCTGTTCAATTTTCCTGAACTTCCACCCATTTTAGAAGAAATATTGACTAGTCTTATATAAATATATAAAACTATCTCAAAGCCTCTGCTTTTCAAAGATCCAGTGGGAAAAGGACCTTTCAAATAATATTTCAGAAAATGAGTGGCAGGCAGCCATGCATAGAATACATTCCAACTTCTTATAATTAAATCACTCAGTCATTCAGCTTATCTCATTTAAAATTGTACAAAATGTATCCAGATCAAGATCCAATTTGTGAATGTTGCAGTGTCACACCAGCCTCACTGGTCACATGTTTTAGAAGTGCACCAAATGAACAACATTTTGGACAAAAATCTTTGAATGGCACTCTTACAGTACTGCAGTCACAATCACTGGTAACCCATTAACATTAACAGGTTTGTTTGGTGGGCTCCCAGAGAGGCCTAAAGTGGAGAAGGACAAACTGACTGTAATGGACGACATGACACTACAAGCAGATTGGCTTGTCCTGATTAACTGGAGGAATCCCAGCCCACCTTTCATATGTCATTGGGTAACTGATGCTCTACACTCTGTAACTGGAAAAAGTTAACGTTTTGCTTAGATGATCTGTTCAAAACTTTTTAAAAATATAGCAACTAGTGTTTATTTATTTATTTATTTTCCCCAACTATTTTTGCTCTGCTCTCTGCTTTCCTCCCTTCCTCTCTTCTGGGTGTTCAATTCTGTTTTGTTTGGTTTTGTCCTTTTTTCCTGCTTTCTATTTTAACCTTCAGATTTTTTTTTCATTCTTTTCTAGTATGATTAAAGTTCAACTTGATTGGGTGCATTGTTATTTTCTTCAGATTATATTAAAAAAATAAAACAAAAGACAATTAAGGAATATTATGCTCACTGATCTAATTTAAAACATCGGCGTCGACCTTCGGTGTTAGTTTTTGTCAGTAGAGTTAAGTCTTCTTTAAGCTGTGAATGGAATGTTAGAGGACTTTAGGGTGATGCTGTCTGAGTCTCTACTGAATAACACCTGGGATTCTGTCAACAGTGAAAGTCCATGAAAGACACTACAAAACGTTTTCTCTAACTCTCCCTTTTCCTCTCCTCGCATGTAATCACCAGTGGAGCTCTGCTGCTCTTCAAGCTTTCATTTATTTCTCCTCTCTTTGATATGAAGTGTTGTCTTCATATTCCACTCACCTTCATCTCCTCCATCTCCCACCTCGTCTTCTTCAGTGTCTTCTCTCTCTCCTCAAGTATCCATTTGATGTCACTCAGTGTCACCCCCAGCTGGTTCTGTGTATAAACACAAGACGACATGTGTGGTCAGATCAGAATTCATGTTCACTTTGTGATTTCTTCTCTCTCTGAGTCCTGACATTTGTACAACACATTTGTTTTACATTTAATGACTTGTCATATTTCTGTCACACTCTGACATAGTAGGTGACACACTGAAATTTGATTCAACAGATATGAATAACACATAACATTAAAAGAAAAAAATAATTTTGCTGACTCAAGGTGGAGTTTGGAGTTATAGAGTGAATCAAACAAAAAAGACTAATTAAAGACACACTGGTGTGTTAGTTAGTTCTTGAAGTTTAGAAGACATCACATCAACGACTGGGAAATCAGAACTTCACACACAAAAAAAACAAAACCGTGTAGGTGAAGAAAAACCTGAAAACGCAGGAGGACTTAAACACCTAATGTCTGTAATTATAGGGTTTACAAAGCCATTTAATATCCTGAGTCAGACTTAAGAGTACATGGTGATGTTATGGGCATTTTTTGGATTCAAGCAAAATATCTGACTATACAAAGATGCAAATAATTCTGACAAAATTGAGTAAGAAGGTAAACTAAAAGGAATTCAAAATTATATTTTTATATGATACATACCTCATGTATTTTTTTATTCAAGACAAAGATTTTTTTTTAAGAAAATGTATAATATGTTTATGTTCTCCAGAACCTTCAAGACCACCTAGCCATCCCTGTTAAGGGGTCAGCTTAGAGGTGTACAGGTGGGTGAGCCTGTGGTGTCCTGATGATGGACTATCTGTCAGGCAAACTAAAGGACTGTGTGAGCAACTCTGGAGCAGCACAAAGAACAGGCTTGTCTGCTTTATTCTTCACGCTGCGCACCTCACACTGGATAGAACAACAGAAGGTCATGTCAGTTGTAGAAATTCTCAGATGATTCATCACATATGAAGTTTATTGATAAGAAGATGAGACAGAGTATAGGAGTTAGGTGGAAAACATTTGGAACTGTCTGCAAGTCAACATCAGCAAAGCCAATGAGCCAGTTATTAATGCTCACCACACCATCTGACATCTGTGTTCGGTCACTATTCAGGAGTGGACTTGTTAGAGACATGTGATTATAATGTATCTCTTAAAAAGCCTTGAGATCAGCTCAAACACAAACTCAAATTCTTAATAATGGACAAACAAGAGAAAGGCAAACAACCAACTAAACACACTTAATGATCATGTGGCATCACTACACACTGCCTACCTTCACTATTCAATATTCAAGGAGTGGATTTAGAGGTGGTCTACTCCTACTAGTACTTGGGGGTCCACATCAATGACAGGTTGGACTACACTTGTTAACACAGAGGAACTATAAAAGAAAGAGCAGAGCAGATTTTTCTTCCTTAGGAGACTGTGTTCTTTTAATGTGAAGAATGATATCCTTCACATCTTCTACAACTGATAGCAACATTGCTGATAATGGACACCACACACTCCTTAATATTCTTCTTAATGGTTGCCCTCATGTTCTCATATGCCCTATGATTCACATTGTAATTATTAGTTTAATGTGACTTAGTCATTTGTTTTTACCTTTGCAGCTTCTTTTTAACTCTTTTTTTAACCCACTATGGAGTTTCTTTAAATGTCCTACTAATTCCAAATTTCTACTAATTCCAAACTTCCATTATATGTAAAACATTCTTAAACCTGTTCCACTGCTCCCTAACTGCCTTCACACTTGTACACACACACACACACACACACACACACACACACAATAGTTCTAATTTAGCAACACCAGTGCAACTAAGCTGAATGTCTTTGGATTGGAGTACCAGATTGGAGGAAACTGGAGTACCTGGAGGACACAAACCTCAGTCAAAAAAAAATAAAACATACTCATAAGGACAACTGAAGATGTAATTATACAAGTTTATATCGACAAAGAACATTCACAAAAAACACAACACATATATCTGTGTTCTCTTAGTTGGTTCTGTTTCTTGTACTTCCAGACAAAGCCACATAACAAGTGTGGTTTTACAGAAAGTTAGATGACTCAGTTCTGACCTACTTATTGAGTTTCTAGAGACAGCTAAGTCATGACAGCTTGGTTTTACTTGCAGATTTCCTGCACTCACTTCTATTTCCTGTGTGTGTGTGTGTGTTGGTGAAATGCTGCTTTGAAATGATTCAACCCACTTTAGCTGATGTGAGGGTCTCTTCATAAATTCAGTAAGAAAACTGAAGTCTTCTCCTTCCCACAGTTATGGTGATGTCAACTCCTAGAATTCACCCCCTGGCTTTATCTTTTCTATTGAGTTACAGTCAGAAGTTCTCAGACTCTGAGCAGATGAACTCCTGACTTGGTTTATGATCACTCAGGTGGAGGTGATACTTTGCCCAGATTGTTGTATCCACCGAGAGCTTCCTCTGGAACACATGGAAGAACATTCACTTTGCTTTATCTTTCTTCTAACAGAAACTTTTCTCGTTGTGGCTGTGGTTTTTTTCTACAGTTTAAAGTCTTTGAGGTTTCACATTTACTGGTTATCTTTTGTTGGCAAACAAAATGCCAACCACTCTTTAAACTGTGATCAAGTAATTTCCTCTTTCAGTAATTCTACAGAGATGTTCTATGTGTGGTCTCTCTTACTTGTGCAACTTGCTTTCCTTTTCCATGCAGGACTGAATGTGCCACCCACGTCCAACTCTGCTACAGGTGGTCTTCAGCTCTTACCATCTGGCACTACGTTACCCTTTGGAGTAGAAGAGATAATTTAGCCTTTGTGATGACCACAGTAAGGGTCTTACTACAGGACAAAAGCTAATCCAGGGGCAGAGATCAGAGTTCTAGTGTTTGCAAAGGGTTATAAAGGAAGGAGTGGACTTGCTGCTGTAGGTGTCTTGGAAGCACAGAAATCCAACCTTTTTGCTGCTAATTGTTGTAAAGTGATGTCTGTCAAGTTTGTAAGAGGTTGGGTTTTGTCTCCTTCTTCATTCACAAATTGATAAAGAGTGACACACTGAGACATTACTGGGTGTCATTTGCTGTGGTTGATCAGACTGATCAGATAACACCCAAAAAGGAGATAAGGAGAGTCCTGCTGAAGTGAACTGACATCTGAGCTGAAGCTACAAATCAATAAAAAAGGGACAGGCAGTGGCAGGTTAGGAAAATGAGCTTCTGACCAAGCAATGTCATTCTGTCCTACAAGTGGATGTCTTTCTACAGAGCCATCTAAGGAATTGATTTAGAAGTGATAGCCAAACAGTAGAAAACATAAACAGATAAAGAATTAGGTGTCAATATTAATGACCTGATTGATAGTAAATTGATGAATATCAGGCCACGTCAAAGACTTCACTGTTGTTTAAGAGGTCGGTTACTAAATATTTGTTCGTCTGTGAGCCGAGCTCTTTAATTTTACAACGAGGACTCAGACACATTCCTGTCTTCTTACTGAGACCTACCAGAGCCAATGTGATACTATTCCTTTATTTGAAGAAGCACCAAATGGTGGACTAAAGTGCTGTTTATCTGAACTTACTGTAAATTGTGTTTGTGTGGCAGTGTTGGGTCATTTTTGAAAAATTGGTTTCACTTCTTGCACTTCTAGTAAGTTATTTACACACCTGCTGGACTTGTTAGGGTTTTACCAAATGTGTAATCTCAGAGTCTTTGTCATAAAAATTTAGTGGAATTGACAGTCAAGGGTTTTGACATTCAAAATGTCCTTAATATTCCACAAAATACAATTATGTATCTCTAATCACTAATCAAGTGCATAATTAGCTAATTCATTAAAATGAGAACATGGATACAGGAATAGTATATTGACATTTTGAGCTGAATTTATTGCAAGAATCTTAGACTGAACTCTGGAGTAAAATTTAGATTGACATGTGACTATAACGTGTCTCTTAAAAAGCCCTGAGATCAACTCAAATGCAAACTCAAATTGTTTAAAAATTGATGAAGAAGGCAAAGGCCACTATTCATGGAGTGGATGTTGAGGTGGTGCAATGCTACAAGTACTTGGAGGTTCACATCAATGACAGGTTGCACTAGTCTAGGAACACAGAGGAACTATAGAAGAAAGAGCAGAGCAGATTTTTCTTCCTTAGGAGACTGTGTTCCTTTAATGTGGGGATTGATATCCTTCACATCTACCACTAATAGCAAAATTGCTGATAATGGACACTTCTCTCTGACTCAAGGCTGAAAAGTGAAATACACAAATTAATTTTACTTATAGAAACTAAGACTTCTCAACCACAGTACAATACATAATCAGCAGAGACAGATTGAGACCAAACACAGATTTCCCGAAAAAATTGCACAGATGTCCCAACTCCACTCTGGCAAGAGCTTATTCTGTATTGAAAAAAAATTAAAACTTCTGGAAACTCAGATACTGCAGAGGAATAAATTAAATTTTAAAATCTACCAAATATTAAATCTAGTCTGGGGAGCTCTCTGTGTCACTTTCCAGCTTGGAAAGTCAAAACTGTGAAGAGATCTGCTCCATTTCTGGTTGATGTTCATACATTGGCAGAAGTCCTCACAAATTAGCTTTCATTTTATTTTGTGTGTTGACCAGGCATGGTGATAGACAATTTTCCAACAAATGACCCAAACACCCTTGCTGAAATGAAGAATCCATCCATTCATTCATCTCACCTTTATCTAGGGCAAAGTCAAAGGGCAATTGGAGGCCTATACCAGCAAACACTGGACACAAGGCAGAGACAACATCTGAACATGGCAGCAGTCAATCACAAGGGAAACACACACACTAGAACAATCAAGATGACAACTGGCCATTCAGCCCAATATAGCTCACCAGTCCAATCCACTTAATTTTGCTAAAATAACATCAAGTCAAGTTTTGAAAGTCCCTAAAGTCCTACCTGTCCAAGCCTGCCTGCTGTTCATGTCCATCCGTGATGATTCTGGAATCTTCATTATCTGTCAATCAACCTGTCTTGGTATCATCTGCAAAGTTAACCAGCTTGTTCCTTACATTCCTATCTAATTCCAGATCTAATTATGCTACTTTTAATGCAGTGCAGGAAAACAATACAAGACTAAAGAATTGTTCAAAATATCTTGTAATAAACAAAAATGGACTTACATCGAATTATTTCACTAATTTTCAATGTAATGTCTCACTTGTCCTACATTCAGTTGGATACAGGCTCGGAGTAATAAACTTAATAAGTTATTGCATAATTAGATCTGGAACACCCTTTAAATCATTTATATATATTAAAAATAGCAGCGGCCCTAGCACTGCCCCCTGCTGGCCACCACTCTTAACATCAGCCAATTCTGAATTTGGTTCCTCACACCATAACCCTCTGCTTCCTGTGTCTGAGCCAATTCTGCAACCATCTAAAAGCATCACCCTGAACTGCCACTTTTTTAATTTGATGACCAACCTCTCATGTGGCACCTTATCAAATGCATTCTGACAGTCCAGATCAATAATTTTATCCACTTTGATCTTAGCCTTTTGTTGCTTCCTCACAGAATTCCAGCATGTACAGTACAGGCCAAAAGTTTGGACACACCTTCTCATTCAATGTGTTATCTTTATTTTCATGACCATTTACATTGGTAGATTCTCACTGAAGGCATCAAAACTATGAATGAACACATGTGGAGTTCTGTACTTAACATAAAAAGGTGAAATAACTGAAAACATGTTTTATATTCTAGTTTCTTCGAAACAGTGAAGGACCGCAGAGTGAAGGCAAAGGGGCCAACAAGTGCTAAACACCTCTGGGAACTCCTTCAAGACTGTTGGAAAACCATTTCAGGTGACTACCTGTTGAAGCTCATCGAGAGAATGCCAAGAGTGTGCCAAGCAGTAATCAGAGCAAAGGGTGGCTATTTTATATCTGCACTTAGTAACTTTCTTAAGAATTTGAGGGTAAACAACATCTGGTCCTGGTGTTTTGTTTGATTTCAGCCTATTTAATCTTAGCAGCTCTTCTCTCTCTACAATTTCCAAATCCCTCAGTACCTCCTTAGTAGTCCAGTTTATCATTGGGAGGTTATCTATTTCCTCACATGTGAAGACCTCAGAGAAATGCTTATTTACAGCATTCGCTATTTCACTATCTCTAATTTTTAATTCCCCTTTATTATTCCTGATGCACTTCAACTCCTTCTTGATTGTCCTTTAACTACTAAAATACTGAAAGTCGTCTTTCACCTTATCTGCTATATTCCTCTCCAACTGTTTTTTACGCTCCCTAATATCCTTCTTAATGGTTGCCCTCATGTTGTCTTATGATTCCCATTGGAGTTGTTAGTCTAATGTGACTTAGTCATTTGTTTTTTCCTTTGCAGCTTCTTTTTTAACTCTTTTATTTAACCCACTATAGAGTTTGTTTAAATGTCCTACTATTACCCAATTTCTACTAACTCCTAGTAATTCCAAACTTCCATTATATTTAAAACCTTCTTAAACCTGTTCTACTGCTCCCTGACTGTCTCCACACTTGTACACACACACACACAATAGTTTTAATTCAGCAATGCCAGTGCAACTAAGCTGAATATCTTTGGATTGTTGGGAGGAAACTGGAGTACCTGGATGACACAAACCTCAGTCAAAAAAAAAATAAAACATATTCATAACATAAGGACAACTGAAGATGTAAATGTACAAGTTTATACGAACAAAGAACATTCACAAACAACACAACACATATATCTGTGTTCTTTTAGTTGGTTCTGTTTCCTGTATTTACAGACAAAGCCACATAACAGGTGTGGTTTTGCAGAAAGTTAGATGACTCAGTTTTGACCTACTTATCGAGTTTATAGAGACAGCTCAGTCATGACAACTTGGTTTTACTTGCAGATTTCCTGCACTCAATTGCACTTCCTCTGTGTGTGTGTGTGTGTGTGATGCTCTTCTGAGCTGATACAAGTCCACTTTAGTTTTGTTATTGATTTAATTAAGAGACCCTCACAACAGCTAAGTCTTCTCCTTTACACAGTTATGGTGATGTCATCTCCTAGAATTCACCCTGTGGCTTTATCTTAACTACCGAGTAACAGTCAGAAGTTCTCAGACTTAATGGTTTATGGTCACACATGTGGAGGTGATGCTTTGTCCAGAATGTTGTATCCATGGAGAGCTTCCTCTAGCACACATGGAGGAACATTCAGTTTGCTTTGTCTTTCTTCTAACAGATTCTTTTCTCTTTCTTGGCCTTTTCTCATTGTGGCTGTGGGTTGTTCTGCAGTTTAAAGTCTTTGAGGTTTCACACTTACTGGTTATCTTTTGCAAGCAAAAACATTACAACCACTGTGTAAACTGAGATCAAGTACTTTCCTCCTTCAGTTTATTCTACAGAGATGTTGTATGTGTGGTCTCTCTTACTTGTGCACTTTGATTTCCTTTAGAAGACAGGACTGAATGTCACACCCACATCCTGTTACAGGTGGTCTTCAGCTCTTACAGTCTGTCACTACATTACCCTTTGGAGTAGAAGAGATCATTTAGCCTTGTGATGGCCACAATAAGGGTCTTACTACAGGGCAGAAGCTAATCCAGGGGCAGAGATCAGAGGTCTAGTGCTAGCAAAGGGTTATAAAGGAAGGAGTGGACTTGCTGCTGTAGGTGTCTTGGATGAACAGAAATCCGACCTTTTTACTGCTAATCAGTATAAAGTGTTGTCCATCAAGTTTGCAAGAGGTTGAGTTTTGGCTCCTTCTTCAGTCACAAAGAGTGACACACTGAGACATCCCTGGGTATCATTTTGCTGTGTTTGATCAGACTGATCAGACAACACTCAAAACTGTCAAGGAGAGTCCTGGTGAAGTGAACTGACATCTTAGCTGAAGTTACGAGTCAATAAAAGAGGGGCAGGTAAAGGGAGGTTAAAAAAATGAGCTTCTGACCAAGCAATGTGAATCTGTCCTGCAAGTGGATGTCTGTCTTCAGAGCCATCTAAGGAATTGATTTATGTTAAAGAATCCAAATCAAATTGATTGCCAAACAGTAGAAAACAAATAGATAAAGAATTAGGTGCCGATATTTGTGACCTGATTCATGGTAAAGTGACAAATATCAAGCCACATCATAGACTTCATTGTTGTATAGGAGGTTGGTTACTAAATATTTGTTCACCTGTGAGCCGAGCTCTTTAATATTACAATGAGGACTCAGTCACATCACTGTCTTCTTACTGAGACCTGCCAGAGCCAATGTGACTCTATTCCTTTATTTGAAGACGCCCCAATTGGTGGAATGAAGTTAAGTGTCGTGCAAATTGGCACTGAAGCATTACATAAGAAAATAAGCTCCTTTTCAGTCACTCTTGACGGTGACCTCATCAGACCTTCCTCTGATGCAAGGAATCTTGATGTCATTTTTGATTCCTCCCTTTCTTATTTTACCCACATAAACCACATTAAGAAACTTTCTTACTTTCACCTCCATAACATATCCCATGTTCGCTCATTCTTCTCCTTTTCTAATGCTAAGAAACTTGTCCATGCTTTTATAACATCCCGCATCGATTATTGTAATTCCTTATTGGCAGGTACACCTTCTAATCTTATATTACAGCTCCAGTTGATTCAAAACTCGGCTTCAAGAGTCCTTGAATGGACCAGCAGCAGTGAGCACATCCCACCCATCCTGCTTCACCTTCATTGGCAACCTGTGTCTTACATGATTGAATATACAACTCTACTAATAACCTACAAATCTTTAAATGGCCTCACACCAGACTACATCAATGACCTTCTAGAACATTAGAACAATCCAGACGAGAACAGGCCATTCAGCCCAACAAAGCTCGCCAGTCCCACCCACCCGTCTCCCCCAAGAAAAAATTAAGTTAAGTTTTGAAAGTCGAGTCCTACCGTCCACCACACCACCTGGCAGCCCATTCCAAGTGTCTATCGTTCTTTGTGTAAAGAAAAACTTCCTAATGTTTGTGTGAAATTTACTTGTGTCCCCGTGTTCTTGATGAACTCATTTTAAAATACAAGTCTCGATCCACTGGACTAATTCCCTTCATAATTTTAAATACTTCAGTCATGTCACCTCTTAATCTTCTTTTGCTTAAACTGTAAAGGCTCGGCTCTTTTAATCTTTCCTCATAATTCATCCCCTGTAGCCCTGAATCATCCTAGTCACTCTTCTCTGGACCTTTTCTAGTGTTGCTATGTCCTTTTTGTAGCCTGGAGACCAAAACTGCACACAGGACTCCAGATGAGGCCTCACCAGTGCATTATAAAGGTTGAGCAGAACCTCCTGTGACTTGCACTCCACAGATCAAGGCGCTATATAATCTGACAGTCTGTTAGCCTTCTTTTTGGCTTCTGAACGTTGTTGGGAAGTTGATAGCTTGGAGTCCACTATGACTCCTAGATCCTTCTCATAAGGTGGACTCTCGATTTTCCGACCGCCCATTGTGTATTCAAACCTTACATTTTTACTTCCTATGTGTTATACTTTACATTTACTGACATTAAATTTCATCTGCCACAAATCTGCCCAAGCCTGTATGCTATCCAAGTCCTTCTGTGATGATATAACGGATTCCAAATTATCTGCTAATCCACCTATTTTGGTATCATCTGCAAACAAGCAAACCAGCTTGTTACTTATATTCCCATCTAAATCATTTATAGATATTAAAAATAGCAGCGGCCCTAGCACTGACCCCTGCTGGTCACCACTCTTAACATCGGCCAGTTCTGATGAGGTTCCTCGCACCATCACCCTCTGCTTCCTGAGTTCTTCATCATGATGTGCCTGTCCACCCAATAAAGTCCTCTGATTCTGGTAATCTTGTTGTTCCTCACACTAACCTGCACCCTATGGGTGACAGCAGGGCCTTCAGCTCCATAGCACCCAGACTTTGGAACAACATCCTGAAATTAATGAGATCAGCCGACTCCATTCAGTCTTTTAAAAAACAACTCAAAACTCGTCTATTTAGGAAGGCTTTTAACTTAACTTTTTTCCCTTTCTTTCAGTTTACCTCTCTGTCCAGGTGCTCGGGATAATTTGTGTGTCTGTTATATCACAAATTAGGTTATTTGTTACATTTTTCTTTTAGTATTGAACTTAGTATTTTAATCGGGTTTATTGTCTCTTAACAAGGCCTGAGATCAGCCAAATACAAACTCAAATTGTTTAAAAATGGATGAAGAAGACTAAGGCAAACAGCCAACTAAACACACATACTGAGCATGTGGCAGCACTACAGACTGCCTCTCTTCACTATCCACTATACAAGGAGTGGATGTAGAGGTGGTGCAATGCTACAAGTACATGGAGGTCCACATTAATGACAAGTTGGACTGATCTCAGAACACAGAGGAACTGGAGAAGAAAGGGTCAGAGCAGAATGTGCTTCTTTAATGTGGGAAGTGACACCTCCACATCGTCCATAACTCTTTGATGGCCAGTGTGATTTTCTGTGCTGTGGTGTGCTGGTCCAGTAATGTCACTTCAAGAGATACCCACCAAATCAGCGGACTAATTAAAAGGATGAGCTCAGTTATAGGATGTAGTCATAGCATTGGAGAGGATTAAAACAATGCGGAGTGCCATTATGAACAATGCTGCATGTCCTCTCAGTGACACACCAACTTTCAGCCAACGAATTATTCAGCAGAAGTGTGTCAAGAAACTACTGGGGCTCCTTTAGACCAACAGTAATACGCCCACACAGCTCCTCACTGGGACTATGACAGCCAAGTCAGAATTTTTCTTACTTTTGAGTTTTTCTTGCTTTATAGTAATTTCTCTTTGTGTTAAGATCAAAATGTGTCTGTGTATTTGTTTATTTATTTTTATTTATTGACCTATTTATGCATTTATTTATGTAAATAGTATCTGTAAAAAGCCACATTTCACCCTGAGAACAAATAATGTTCTATCTATCTATTATATAGTGCCTTTCTATCTATCTATCTATCAATTTTGTCTGTCTGTCTGTCTACTGTATTCATGTGGTAGATGCTTGACTTCTTACACCTACACCAGCCAACTGTAACAGCATCTTGCTAAGAACACCTCATGAGGTTCAGACTGTTCAATATTTCTACACGTTGCCCATGTGATGCTTGTAGATAGCAGGCTGAAGTTCACCCACAACTGTCTTAAATTCTGAAAAGAAAAAGTGATCACAGCACAAAGAAAGTCAACTCTGTTTAAAAAGAACACTCAGCTTTCTCAACTGTCCATGGATCACACTGTGCATCTCATCCTGGACTGTTTCATCTCTTGCACCAGTGTCGCTAGTATAGTCTCCAGCTCCCTGCTATCTGTGCTTGAATAAGAGGGATTTAAGATGGATTCTTTGTCACACTACATTACATATCCTTTAACTCCTGTCATTCATTTTGTTTACATCAAATACTAAACTCCACTCACCTCTTTTCCTTCTCTTTCCATCTCTAGCTTGACTATTTTATGATCTTTATGTTCAGTCACCGCACACATCGTGCAGATACACGTCTCATCAGTTTTGCAAAACATCTCCAGACATTTCTGATGTTTCACACAGAGTTTCTCCTTTAGATTTCTATCAGGATCAACCAGCTTGTATCCCTTGCAGGCGTCTCCTTCATAGTGAGGCTGCAGGTGAGTCTGACAGTAGGAGGCCATGCAGGTTAGACAGGACTTCACCGCTCTGAACTTCTTCCCAGTACAGAAGTCACACTCCACATCTCCAGGGCCGGCATAATTCTGAGATGGAGGAGAACGGATTGTCGTCTTCTTTAATTTCTTGATGACTTCATTCAGCAGAGTGTTTCTGTTCAGTTCAGGCCTTGTGGTGAAAATGTGTCTACAGTGAGGACAGCTGCACTCTTCATTCTGATCCCAGCAGTCTGTGAGGCACTTCAGACAGAAATTATGTCCACAGGGGATTGAGACAGGGTCAGTCAGGGTGTCCAGACACACCGAGCAGGTGAACTCGTGCTGTGATACAAACAGCTGGGCTTTAGCCATCGTTAGTCTGAGGAGAGGCAGGCAGAAAGAATCAGTCAGACAAACATGCAAGTAACATGTGAAAAAAACCAAAGTGAAAGTTTGTCTGTGGTTAGTGAGGAGGAGATTTAAAGAGAAAGCTGGGAGCTCACAGAGAGAACATCTGAGGAGACACTGAGGGTGAACAGTTAATGTGAGATAGGAGCTTAGAGAGTGAAGACCACAAAGTGAGAGAAGAGATGACCTGTCACAAGGGGTCTGCTAAAGATTAATTATTCTCATCAGTATTTTCCGTTTACTTATTACATACTACATGAGACAGACCCAGAGCTGACTGCACACTTAAAAATGAAATAAATTGTAAAAAAGCACAACAGATGAAACATTAGAAGCAGATTTTCATATTGTCATGCTTCTCCTCTTTATTAGTAAAATTGTCAATCCCATGATAAGTTCATTCTCTTACTTAGCAGAGAGGTTTGAATGGTGTGGGTGATGAGAATCCAATGATTAATGTTAATCTATCAAATAAGAATTTTTACTTTTTTCCTTTGTCCATACCAGCAATTTATTTGATAAATCCCCCAGCTTTTAAACTCTATCAAGGTAACTGAAGCCAACTTACATTAAAAAGCAGAATAATATGATTTATTAATAAACACAGAGAGACAGAAACGCAACACACAGCAGACAGACAGACAGACAGACAGACAGACAGACAGACAAACACACAGTAGGCGCGCATCGCTCTCAGCTCCTTCACAGTTTTTTAGATTTTCTTGGTTATTCAAGTCGTATTATCTCAGGATTTGTGAGACTTAATCAAGTCTATTCACTAGGCTGGTCTACTCCTGCACTCTATGATTAACACACATACACACATCCTAGTCACACAATGATTCACAGGATAAAGAAACCAGGCAGACCACAAACTAGCAGGGATGACGTCATACAAGTGGATTTGCCATTCCAAGGATCATCACTTCAAGCTGCCAAAAACGGAGAACAATGGTGGTGTCTCATCATGTTGGCAGTCAGTGCAGCAATGCACCTGGATTGATGATGATGATGATGATGATGACAACAATATCCTACGGTCAGTCCCTCTGTAATATCCCACATCAGACTCCTTCCCCATAAGTACATAAGAGTGACCTTTCCAGCCTGTAACATCTCAGTGCCTCACACTGGGACTCGCTGTCACCAGCACTAACAAATGTACAGATGTCTCTGAGACATATGAAGACTCATAAAATTTGGTTGTATGTCAGATTCAGCTGCAGCTGAATCAATTCTTTAAACTGCTCATAAACTAGAAACCAAATCACCTGGGGCCTCATGTATAAACGGTGCGTACGGACAGAAATGTTGTGTAAGAACGTTTCCATGTTCAAATTGTGATGTATAAAACCTAAATTTGGCATAAGGCCACGCACATTTCCACGGTAGCTCATACCCTGGCTTATGCAAGTTCTCTGCTCTTTTTTGCAGTCTGGTGGCACCCAGCGTCAAAGCAGTGCTTTTGTTCCTGTGTAGTTTCCCTTTCTTTTTCAGATCCACATCCCTGATGCGGCTTTATAAATACACTGAAATTAACCACATATTGTTTATTAGTTTAATGCATCTGATTGTAATTAACCTGTAACAATATAATGGTCCACTGAATGGTCAAACTATTCTAAATACAACAGCTTATTTAATGTTGTTACTCTCACTGCACCTTCTTCTTCTTCTATCAGCTGCTCCCGTTAGGGGTTGCCACATCGGATCATCTTATTCCATATACTCTCACTGCACCACTCAGAGCAGCTGATTGGAAAGAGAATTATTGGCATACAGCATCAAGCACACGCTGCCTCAGCCATGCTGTCTATTGAACTGCTCTCATATGACAAACACTTCAGAGCCTTTCCTGTACAGACCTCGTGGTTCAGAAACAGTTTCATCACAAGAACTATAAACGCACTCAATAAAGTGCTCCTTGTAGAACTGTTTGTACTTATAAGTACAATCATCTCACAGTAAACTTGCACTACAGTTATAATATTACACAACCTGAGCCACTTCATAAAGCATGTATTTACATATGATGAAGATATCGTTTTTAAGATGAAATGCAGCATTCATCCATCCATCCTATTCCGCTCATCCAAGGTCGGGTTGTGGGGGCAGCAGCTTGAGCAGAGAGGCCCAGACTTCCCTCTCCCCGGCCACTTCTTCTAGCTCTTCTGGGAGAATCCCAGGGCATTCCCAGGCCAGCCGGGAGACATAGTCCCTCCAGCATGTCCTGGGTCTTTCCCGAGGCCTTCTCCCAGTGGGATGTGCCCAGAACACCTCACCAGGGAGGTGTACAGGAGGCATCCTGATCTGATACCCGAGCCCCTTCCGGATGACTGAGCTTCTCACCCTATCTTTAAGGGAAAGTCCAGACACCTGTGGAGGAAACTCATTTCAGCCGCTTGTATTCGCGATCTCGTTCTTTCGGTCACTACCCACAGCTCATGACCAGAGGTGAGGGTAGGAGCGTAGATCGACTGGTAAATTGAGAGCTTTGCCTTATGGCTCAGCTCCTTTTTCACCTGGACAGACCAATGCAGTGCCCGCATCACTGCGGACGTAGCACCGATCTGCCTGTCAATCTGACGCTCCATTCTTCCCTCACTCGTGAACAAGACCCTGAGATACTTTAACTCCTCCACTTGGTGCAGAATCTCTCCCCCAACCCTGAGAGGGCACTCCACCCTTTTCCGGCTGAGGACCATGGTCTCGAATTTGGAGGTGCTGATTCTCATCCCAGCCGCTTCACACTCAGCTGCGAACCGATTCAGTGAGAGCTGAAGATCACGGCCTGATGAAGCAAACAGAACAACATCATCTGCAAAAAGCAGTGACCCAATCCTGAATCCAGCAAACCAGACCCCCTCAACATCCTCGCTGTGCCTAGAAATTCTGTCCATTAAAGTTATGAACGGAATCGGTGACAAAGGGCAGCCCTGGCGGAGTCCAACTCTCACTGGAAACGGGCTCGACGTACTGCTGGCAATGCGGACCAGGCTCTGACACAGGTTGTACAGAGACCGAACAGCTCTTATCAGGGGGTCCGGTACCCCATACTCCCGGAGCACCCCCCACAGGATTCCCCGAGGGACACGGTCGAATGCCTTTTCCAAGTTCACAAAACACATGTAGACTGGTTGGGCAAACTCCCATGCGCCCTTCTGGATTCTGCTAAGGGTATAGAGCAGGACCACTGTTCCGCGACCAGGGCAAAAACCACACTGTTCCTCCTGAATCCGAGGTTCGACTATCCACCACCCCGGTCTGACAATCCAGAGGCACTGTCCCCAATGTCTATGTGATGTTGCAGAGACGTGTCAACCAAGACAGTCTTACAACATCCAGATCCTTGAGGAACTCTGGGCGTATGTCATCCACCCCCGGGGCCCTGCCACCAAGGAGTTTTTTGACCACCTCAGTGACCTCAGTCCCAGAGATGGGAGAGCCCACCTCAGAGTCCCCAGGCTCTGCTTCTTCATTGGAAGGCATGTTAGTGGAATTGAGGAGATCTTCGAAGTACTCCCCACACCGACCCACAACGTCCCGAGTCGAGGTCAGCAGCGCACCATCCCCACCATATACGGTGTTAACACTGCACTGTTTCCCCATCCTGAGTCGCCAGAAGGTGGACCAGAATCTTCTCGAAGCCATACGAAAGTCGTTCTCCATGGCCTCCCCAAACTCCTCCCATGCCCGAGTTTTTGCCTCAGCAACCACCGAAACCGCATTCCGCTTGCCCTGCCAGTACCTATTAGCTGCCTCCAGAGTCCCTCAGGATAAAAGGTCCAGTAGGACTCCTTCTTCAGCTAGATGGCATCCCTCACTGCTAGTGTCCAGCAGTACAAGGGAGTCCCCAGAAGGTATGCCCTCTAGCACCTCCTCCAGGGACTCCAAAAAGGGTTGGTACTCCTAACTGCTCTTCGGTGCATACACACAAACAACAGTCAGGACCCGTTCCCCCACCTGAAGGCGGAGGGAGGCTACCCTCTCGTCCACCGGGGTAAACCCCAATGTACAGGCTCCAAGTTGGAGGGCAATAAGTATGCCCACAACTGCTCAATGCCTCTAACCAGTGGCAACTCCAGAGTGGTAGAGAGTCCAGCCCCTCTCAAGGAGATTGGTTCAAGAGTCCAAGCTGTGTGTTGCGGTGAGTCTGACTATATCTAGCCGGAACCTCTCAACCCTGCGCACCAGCTCAGGCTCCTTTTCCTTCAGAATGGTGACATTCCACGTCCCAAGAGCCAGCTTCTGTAGCAGAGGATCAGACCACCAAGGTCCCCGCCTTCGGCCACCACCCAACTCACACTGCACCCGACCTCCTTGGCCCCTCCCATAGGTGGTGAGCCCATGAGAAAGAGGACCCACGTTGCCTCTTCAGGCTGTGCCCGGCTGAGCCACATGGAATGAATGGAATGAAATGCAGCAAAATATTTATTATATTATACAGATAAAACTTAAACTTTAACTACACAGTGGCGCAGCGCTAGTGAGAAGCTTGAGCTTCGTCTCGTGCTGTATTCTTTCTGTGGCTGGCACGATACTGGAAGGATAGATGGATAGAATAATTAAACACTAGCCAACCTGCAGCGTAGCATATGCCACATAATCAGGCCGCTTTTTAAATGATTTTTAAGCACAGAGGAAAAATAAACATTTGAAAAATCTGTAATTTAATAAACCACCAAGAAAAGTAACATTGCAACAATGCACGCTACGAACCAACATACAATTGTCTGTGACTGAAAACCGGAGGAGCGCCGTCGCACTTTCTCCTTCCAAAGCGAAGGAGGATTGCCCGTTGTAATGTTAAGTGGTTGGTAAAAACTGTCTGAATTTTAATATTGTTTTTTGAAAATGACCAATAAAGGACCATTTGATTTTTAAACCCTAATTTCTTTCATTGTCGAGGATGGTGGGTTATGGAAAAGTTTTTAATACTCTTTGAAAAGAGACTCCCGCCCCACCAGCCTGATTGATTAGGGAAACTGTCAAATGCCGTTTGACGGATGTCTCTTATTCGGGTCTGTGAAAGGTACTTCGGCATAAAAAACCTAAGGTCTTGGGGGTATGGTCACTGTGAAGAGTTAATACAGAAAAGAGAATACAGAACACACGGCGCAATCGTCCTATCTCTTTTGAAAAAACCCGAGTTGAATTTTGAACATCATGTCCTATGACTGGTTAACACTGCGGACACAGGCACTAGATCTCCGTCATATGGACCAATACAGAGTAAAGATTAGAGAATCTTTTTCAGTCTCCATTACAAGATCCATAGCACCCGCAGGAAGTTGGACAATAAAGTGCAGACCCTTTAGTATTTATTTAGGTCTGTAAAGGACCGAGGAGACAGCAATAAGAGTTGGGGTTTTCCGGCCCCGTATATTGTATACAGCAAAATATCTTTCAAAGAAAAAGGGTCAAAAGTATAAACTAAACAGTTCATAACGCGACGCCGACTCCTGGCGTCGCGGCCATTTTATTGGGGTGGAGCCGGAAGTGGAGGAATGCTGGGAAGGACCGCAAGGGAGGATGGGAAGGATGACGTCAGGGCAAGATGGCGGAGGAAGGGCGGAAGTACCGCACTGCGGTCAAACCAGGCCTATGGTGCAGGAAGCTCTCTTTTTCTACAAGGAAGCAGAGGGAGAAAGTTAATCCCCCGCCATTCCCTGGCGGCGAATGTTTTCCCAGGTGTTCTCGAATCAGTCTGCGGCCTCCTAATCGCGCGTGCGTGACACGATCCCCCTTAGCCCAGGACCGTCAGGTCGGGCGGACCTAACCGAGAGGTCGTGAATACAGAGAGAGGGCATCGGCATTGGCCTGAAGGGTGCCCGCCGATAAGTGACAGTGAACTTATACGGCTGTAAGTCCAGGAACCACCTGGTGACCCGCGGATTCGACTCTTTGTGCAGGGACATCCACTGAAGTGCAGCGTGATCAGTCACCAGAGCGAATTCGCGACCCAGCAGGTAGTAACGGAGGTGGGTCACTGCCCACTTAATGGCCAAGGCCTCCCTCTCCACTGCCGCGTACCGGGTCTCCCCGGTCCATCAGTTTCCGGCTAAGGTACATCACAGGGTGCTCGACACCATCGACGCTTTGGCTCAGCACGGCGCCCAGGCCTGTGTCCGAAGCGTCGGTCTGGAGAATAAACGGGAGCCCAAAATCGGGCGTCCGTAACACAGGTGCCGACGTTAGGGCCTTCTTTAGGTCACTGAACGCTGTTCTGCTTGTCGGTCCACACCACGCATAGGGGAGCCCTTTTTGACAGGTCAGTCAAGGGTGCTGCTCTTTCGGAGAAGCGGGGAACAAACCGGCGGTAGTAACCCGCAAGCCCCAAGAAAGCCTGCACCTGTTTCTTGGTATTCGGACGGGCCATTCTAAGATGTCTTTAACTTTGGAGCCTGTGGCCGCACCTGTCCTTGTCCCACGAGGTAGCCCAAATATTTGGCCTCCTTTAATCCAAAAAAACACTTCCGGGGGTTTATGCGGAGGCCGGCTTTAGCCAGTGTTCGGAGGACAGCTGCGACCTGCAGTAGATGCTCCTCCCAGGTGCCGGAATAGATGACAACGTCATCCAGGTAGGCGGCACTATAGGACTGATGGGGCTTCAGCACTCTGTCTACCAGATGGAAGGTCGCCGGGGCCCCGTGCAGCCCAAATGGGAGGACCTTGTACTGCCAGTGCCCGCTAGGGGTGCTAAAGGCCGTTTTTCCTTTGCGGATGCCGTTAAAGGAATTTGCCAATACCCTTTGTCATGTCAAGGGTAGTCAGATATCGAGCCGCACTCCAGCCGCCAAGGAGGTCGTCAATGCGGGCATGGGGTAGGCATCGAACTTGGAGATCTGATTCAGACGCCTAAAGTCGTTACAGAACCTCCAGGAGCCGTCTGGCTTGGAGACGAGGACAATAGGGCTGGACCAGGGACTATGGCTCTCTTCAATTATGTCCATGTCCAACATACGCTTCACCTCCAGTTCGACCTCTGCGTTTTGCCTCCGGAGTCTGTAGGGCCTCCCGGACGATTACACGGGTCCGTGACTATATCGTGGGCAATCAGCGGTCCGCCGGGTGACTCGCTCACCACCTCGGGATGGCTCGGAGTGTTTGGGCTAACTCCTGCCGCTGCTTGGGGTCAGCTCTTCTCCGAGGTTAAGGGCAGTTGTGCTCGTGAAAGGGAGAGTGACCTATGGGAGCTGGGAAGCTCCTCTCTATCTCCAGGGCTTTAACAGGTTGACATGATAGATCCTCTCACCGGTCGACGATTGGGCTGTTTCACCAAATAGTCGACGCAGTCCTTTTCTCTCCTTAACCTCGTAAGGCCCTTGCCAGTGAGCGAGCAGCTTCGAGTGGGAGGTCGGGACGAGCACCATAACTTCGGTCCCCGGCGGAACTCCCTGAGGACGGAGTTGCGGTTGTAACACCGGGCCTGCGCTGCTTGCGCACGAGTCACGTGCTCTTTTAGGAGGGGCCTGATCTTTGTGAGTCGGTCGCGCAGTTGCGCTACGTACTCCAAAATGTTAGAGGAGGAAGAGCCTCGGCCTCCCAGCCTTCTTTTAGGATGTCGAGGATTCCCCGGGGTTGTCGCCCATATACAATTCAAATGGGGAGAAGCCAGTAGAGGCCTGGGGTACCTCCCGGTAGGCAAAAAGCACGAGCGGGAGGAGCTGGTCCCAGTTCCTGCCGCCGCGCTGACTACCTTCGGAGCATCTGCTTAAGCGCCTGATTAAAGCGTTCCACCAACCCGTCAGTTTGCGGGTGATAGACTGACGCTTTCAGGTGCTTTATCTGCAGTAATTTGGCTACCTCCCTGAACGTATCCGATGAAGGGCGTACCCTGGTCCGTGAGGACCTCCTTGGGTATGCCGCGTGAAAACAAATTAACCAGTTCCGTGCGATGCTTTTAGTATTAGCGAGCGCAGGGGAACCGCCTCTGGGTACCGGGTGGCATAGTCCACCATGACTAGGATATACTTGTGGCCACGGGTTGAGGGCTCCAGGGGTCCCACCAAATCGACCCCTATCCTTTCAAAGGGAAGTCACAGGGGAATAGGGACTAGAGGAGCACGGTCCCTCCTAGGAATCTGGCGGGTCTGGCACTCCGGACAGGATTGACAGAACGCGGACCTCCTCATTGATCCCAGGCCAGTAAAAGCGAGCTTAATCCTCTCCAGTGTTTTTCGGCCCGAGGTGGGCCTAGGAGGTGAGCATGTGCCAACTCGCATATCTCCCGCCGGAAGGTACGCTGAATTAGCAACAACTTCCGCACCTCGCCTCATGGGTAGCCACTCGGTACAACAGATCATTTCAAGGACAAAGAAGGGTCCCGCGGTGTGGATCCGTCCGCTGCTGAGCTGTTAGGCAGAACGACCGCATTCCGGGCAAAGCGCAGGGAGTCGTCATTCCACTGCTCCCTCTTAAAGGAGGCCGCGTGGACGAAATTGATGGTCCAGGCGCCGAGAGGGTCTTGGGCCTGGGCCGGGAAGAGTTCCCTGGCTAGTCCCTTCCCGCGGAATCTTCCGGTCAAGGTCCGTGGCCACGGAAGGTCCCCGAGACACCAGCGCCCATAGGGCCTGCCCTTGTGCACGGCGTGGAGGCCGCGGGAGGGGTGCCTTTTCCCCTCATAACAAGATCCAACAGGCCCCGAGCGCGAATGGCTTACCGCTGATTCTTTTAGACCAGTCTTGTCCCAAAATCACTGGGAAGGGGGGTTCAGGTAACACAGCGACCATCATTTGGATTGGATCCCCCTTCCAGGTGACATAGCAGTGAGCGGAACGATATGACCTAGTCCCCCCATGCACACAAGTGACCAACAAATGCTGTTTTAACCACTGTTGCGGTAAGACAAAGCGGCGAGCGACAATGGTAATGTTGCTGCCGGAATCAAACAAGGCCACCACGGCGTGCCCATTTAGCAACACCACTCCCGTGTTGGACTCGCCAAGGGATGCGGCGGGATACAATACCTCTCCGACGACGCCCAGCTGCAGTCCATAGGCTCGGAGCGATGTTGTGGGGCAGTTTGGTAGTAGGTGGCGGTCTTGCCACACTTGAAACAGCGGCGGTCCCGCTCTCTCTGGCTGTCTCTGGCGCTTCTGCAGCGTCGAGAGGGCTCGGGGGTGGCCGCCCGTCCCTGTCGGTTCCCCCGAGCAGGCCTTTCTGACCCCCCAAGTCGGAGGACCGCCAACTGACGCTCCAGGACGCCTAGGAGGCCCGACATGTTTGGTAGGCGTGTCCCCGGACCTGCTGGGCGAGGGAACTGGGCATGGCATTGACCAGGCCCTCACAGGCCACCTGCTCGACCACTTTCCGTGCCTGGGGTCCCTCTGGCCGTAGCCAGCGCCCCATCTTGCCCCAGAACTCGAACGCCTGGGCG
Source organism: Polypterus senegalus (assembly GCF_016835505.1). Classification (NCBI taxonomy): domain Eukaryota; kingdom Metazoa; phylum Chordata; class Cladistia; order Polypteriformes; family Polypteridae; genus Polypterus; species Polypterus senegalus. Next base: position 247,461,788 of record NC_053157.1, on the reverse strand, counting down.
CGAGCAGGCTTTTCGGGGTCAAAGGCCCAGTTCCGCCATTCAGCCGCCTGCTGGCCCGGGCTAATGCCGTAGCGGGCCAGTATTTCGGGCTTGAGGAGGTCGTAATTGGCGGCCTCCTCCTCAGGAAGGTCATAATAGGCCCGCTGCGCGGGTCCCTTCAGATATGGCGCCAGAATGGACGCCCACTCGGACCGCTGCCACTCGTTCCGGGTGGCCGTCCTCTCAAAACGCCCAGGTAAGCCTCGACGTCCTCGAAGGGGCCATCGGGACTAAAGGAGGAGGCGCCTGCTTGGGCGGGTCTGGTTTCGCCCGTTGGGCCTCTACCAACCTGGCCTTTGTGGCCTCCAGCTCCCGGGTGGTGGTGGTTTGCACCTGCTGCAGCGCCTGGAGTTGGGCGTTCATTGACTGCAGCACAGTGTTGAGGTCCTGTCCCTCCGTCATCTCGGGATCTCTGTATCCTGCCGACTACGCCAGTTGTAAAGGACCGAGGAGACAGCAATAACAGTTGGGGTTTTCCGGCCCCGTATATTGTATACAACAAAATATCTTTCAAAGAAAAAGGGTCAAAAGTATAAACTAAACAGTTCATAACGCGACGCCGACTCCTGGCGTCGCGGCCATTTTATTGGGGTGGAGCCGGAAGTGGAGGAATGCTGGGAAGGACCGCAAGGGAGGATGGGAAGGATGACGTCAGGGCAAGATGGCGGAGGAAGGGCGGAAGTACCGCACTGCGGTCAAACCAGGCCTATGGTGCAGGAAGGTCTCTTTTTCTACAAGGAAGCAGAGGGAGAAAGTTAATACCCTGCCATTCCCTGGCGGCGAATGTTTTCCCAGGTGTTCTCGAATCAGTCCGCGGCCTCCTAATCGCGGGTGCGTGACAGGTCATATTCTAAAATATCTTAGATTACATCTATTTAGTTAGCATGTCAGCACTGTTCATTTTCAATATAGGTGGTATATTTCCCTGACCAGGGACTTCTTGTCAAAATGTTAAAATAAAACAGAGATCCGAGATACTCTTTGTCAGCCCTTGCATTCTGACTCTTAAAGCTCTATCAAACTATTGTTAATTTCAAAGCAAAATGCCAACAATCATTTTGGTTATAATTAAATTAAATAAACCTGATAAATAGATCCTGGTGCTTGATAATACTTAACCCTAATTGATATCATTAAATGATACTTCTGTGTTTTATTCAGATTTAATATTTTTAATTTGCCTTCTTAAGCTTTATTTAAAAATGAACTCTTTAGGACACATTCAGACTATTCCAGACTGCGCATGTCAAAAAAAGCTTCTTATTTATTTCAAATGTTTTTACACATCATGGCAATTTTTCAAATTGTAATCAGTCCCCTTTTTCATGTGGTTATTTACTTTATTTATTTATTTTGGCACACATGTCCTTATCAGTCTAGTTCATATTCTAAACTCCAATATTTAATGTTCTTCCTGAATCAAGAGGAACACAAGCCTCACTTTTACTGCCAGATAAGATTCTAACAATAACCGGCTAATGTTAATCAGCCTCATACTAGCCGATGTTAAATAATGTTTTCCCCAACTCTTTGCCATCCCGTGGAACTGCCTACATAGATGACCATTTAGCTGATAATATACCGCAGAACACAGAGGTTCTGTTGTATTGTGCGGTGAGCTTAGGGTGATCCAGTCTTAAGATGTTTTTTAATCTCCTCTGTCACTTAGTATTTGTACATTTTAGTATGTACTGTCTTATCTTTGTGATAGGGGCGAGTCAATGTTTCATTTTGGAATAATAATGTCTAGCGTAACTCTGCCCCTGACTATGATCCCTGCACAAACCCTGGTCCTTGGACTCGTATTCAAGAAGATTGCAGACACTTGTTGACTCTTGGAATCACCGTTCAAACTTACGTCCCTCGACCCTGAATGCTACTAAAACCAAGGGGGCTTTTTTACAAACAGAGGGGTAAAGCAGTTTTCAATGACAGCCGTCTTATGTCACCTGGACTACCTAAAAGAAAGAATAAAACCTCATAGTTTTAGTAAAATTGCAATCCTTGTGCTGACGCCTATAATAGATATGATGTAACTTTTCACTAAAAACATTTTCCATCCTGATTGGCCTAACGTGTCCAAAGCCTAATCCTCAGCCCTGTAGTGTATCTGCTCCTATAACCTCCTATAACCGTTCTTATTTTCAGGGGCTCATAACTGATGTAAAATGGAAGACTCTTACCAAGCATTCACAGAATTTCTAAAACTTTGTTTTATACAAAGCACCCCGAGTACCAAAGTGTTTATAACCTGTTGATGAAAATGCTGTTTTAAATTAAAGCCTGAACAAGATAACTGTTTTCTAATCATCATATAAAATGCTTAGTAAATAAAGAGAGACTAAATACAATTTATAATAAAAATGGAACACCGGTGGACGGCTGAATAAACAAGGGAATCTAACTTATCTTGAAATGCCGCAGAGTGCTTTACAAATAAAACCCTACAACAGTGGCTCTCAAACTGGGGGCTGACAACGCTAGGGGGCGCGAAATAACAAAAAGGAGTCACAAAGATGTGAAAAAAAGAAAACAAGAGTCGAAAATATGAAAAATACATCTATTGAACCCAAAACAAATTGACTTAAACTACCTTCTGATACAGAAAAATAAATATAGAGCTAGATAAATGTCGATAAAAGTAGGTATAATAAAAGTGTCATGAGAATAAAATCTGATTTTTTCATGATTAGCAGGCCAAAGATTTGGCCGTTTGAGAAAAATAATCGTACATTTGTGTTGTAAGCAGAATCTGAATGACTTGGGCTGGCAAGAAAACATTTAGGGTAAAAGATATCAGATGTCTCCGGTTCCTTTAGGGACTTTATACTGGCTATTATTATTTGAAATGAGTACAGAAATTAAATTCTATGTTACGTTTGGGGTGGATGTAATCAGAAAGGCACTGATAATTCCAAAGACCGGTCAAGAAAACTGTTGGAAAAAGGGATTTTTCTTATAATGCTCTATTTTCATGTTAAAGCAACTGGTCATTTTACTTGGCTACTGAATTAATTAAGAATGACCTAAATATTTTATCATTAGTTTAAGCAGAAAGAGTAATTAGCTCTGCTATTTTAGCTCAATGAACTTCGGATGTGCAACAGAGCGCCCCGCTGAATCCGAACACGGGGTCGTGGGGGTCTGCTGGTGCCAATCCCTGCCAACACAGGGCGAAAGGCAGGGCGCCAACCCACCGCAGAAACAAAAATCATAATTGAGCTTTTCTGTTTTTAACTTTTTAATTAAAAATAGTAAAATGATTTCTAATTATCCCCTGTGTTAATAGAAATAATTTTAGTTTTGAGTAGACAGAAAATATCAACATTTTGTGCTAGTGTAACAGTGAGTGCTTTTAAATGCACGTACAAAACTGGGATAAGGTCTGCAACCTGCTTTCTTATAAGTCTCCGTTTAAATGCACAAGTGTACTTACAGAGTTTTCCTTTGTCAAAAGGCTCCTAGGTGATAGAAATGAGCTAAGCAAAAAATTTTAAAAAATCCCAAAACACACGTGGAATCTGTCTCTCTTGTGCGGTGTGGGGTTACTTTTAAAAATAACTTCATTATATTACTCACACGTCTAAAATCACCCGGAATTTGGGCTACTATTCTGTATTAAAATAATTACATTTAATGAAATGAGTAAAAACACCGTTACAGTAAGCTGCTGGAGTTTGTCACTAACCGGTTGTTCAAATGAGAGTTTATAAAGCAAAAATGTTTCGTTATCTCAGCCTTTAAAAACAGGCGGCTCCGTACAGAGAGAGGCCGTTTCGGACAGTAGGCATTGCACCAGCGGGTCCCTTCTGCAAGTAGTTCAGAATCCTTTTATTAGGTCAGAGTTAATGCACCACCGGCCTGCGCTTTAAAGCCACTCCTGAATATTCTCAGAGGAGAGGCCCCTGTTTGCATTTTCAGACGCCGAGACAAAAACTACTTGATTGGATTACCCGTTTCGGTATGAAAAACTGCTATTGTTTGCTTCAGTCCTATGAATTTGCACATTAATCGTCATACACGTAGATAGAAAAAAAAATGCTGCATGTAATATTATACGCACGCTTGAGCGCGCTCACGCGACTACACCCGAGCGCGCTCACGCACGCACTTGAGAATCAACTTGGAAATATTAAGGATTCAACCATCCGTTTTTTAAAAACATACTCGATTGGCGCCTATACTAATCATGAATAGTCTGCATGAAGAACAGTTATATTCCATTGCATCCTATACAAAGATAAAATAAATAATTTTTCTAAGAAGTTCATATAGACGCTGGGGGGCTATGTGCTTTGGAAACCGTTGAAAAAATGACCGACGTATTCGTGGCTTGCCAAAGGCCTCTAGTTAAACCAGCACACTCCACTTTAGCCTCGTGTGCTTCCTTATAAAGCTCCGTTTAAACGCACAAGTGCATTTACAGAGTTTTCCTTTGTCAAAAGGCTCCTAGGTGATAGAAATGAGCTAAGTAAAAAATTAAAAAATCACTGACCACAGCAAATCCAAAAACACCCGTGGAATCAGTCTCTCTCTCTTGTGCGGTGTGGGATTACTTTTAAAAATAACTTCATTATATTAAACTTACACTATATACCGTTTTTAGGTTACTCATTTTGTAAGGGACGGCAGACATGTACAGGACGTAATTCATTACTCAACCAGGAGGACAATGTAATTAAGGAAATTAGGGTTTTGCTCTTTTTTAGTAACTGTCTTTTGTCTGATTTTAGACAGCCCCAGGAAAATAAACCCTAAAGTTAAACTCTGTATATATGTGAACATTTTTGGTATCAGCCACCAGTCAGCCCAGGCTAGATATTTTAGACGTCTCAAACATGATTTGAAAGGGAACTGCGGCATACGTCTGTGTGATTTTTACAAGACTTATGTATCAAAATATATTTAAAAGGGGATGAAAAAAGGTTTTAGACCAATTTTAAAGCCTCTCTCTTTATAGAACGGTATTTTAGAAGTGCTTTATGTTAATGTTTGCCAATCATTTGAACCGGATACAAGCAATGCTCGTTGCCCCGCGTCTTTTGAATGTCTCCTAAAAACATCCTTTGTTTTACAAGCTGCATTCCGCAAGGTAAGGCAATTTTTCACATCGGACACAAACTGTTGCCTAGGTGCTGTGAATCGCTCCCCTTCCTTTCCTCCCTACTCTGCCAGCTCTGGGCTGTGAAGCGCACCCCCCATCATCACTTTAGCTTCAGGCGAGCGCCGCATGTATTGGGAAAATGTCCTCTTTATTCGTGGCTTGCCAAAGCGTCTTTGCCTTTTCCCAGAATGATGGCATATTGAAGGCGATCTAAGTTTTAGACCTATAAATGTCTAAAAAAATAAAATCTAAGTTTGGGGAAATACTTTTTATACACCGAGGATAGCTTTTTTAAAAATACGCCATTTAAAAAGGGTGCTGTTGCCTATTATTTAACTGTGTGATTTTTACAAGGCTTATATATCAAAATATATTTAAATGAGGATGGAAAAAATAGGTTTTAGACCAATTTTAAAATTGGCATCTCTCTTTATAAAGCAGCATTTTGGAAGTGCCGTGTACTCTGCCATCTCTGTGCTGTGAAGAACTTTGAGCTACTGTTTGTTTGAAGATGTGCTATATAAATAAATGTTGTTGTTGTTGTTGTTGAAGCGCATTTCTGTATCCCCAGACTTCCAATCTGTTTAAGGCTATGGCTTTAAGATTCAAGGGACAAATGCCAGCGTGGTTTCGAATCCCGCTTCTGGTAAATATTTGTGCTCCGTTCACTTTGGGATTATCTGAATACAATTCTAACTTTTAGAAAACTATTCACCGTGCTTTCGCGATCTGTTTCCTTAAGGGCAGCTGATTATTTACAATGGGAGATGATGGTTGGAACAGGGCTTTTTTTAAAGATATACAAAATATACATCCGAGGCTAGCGTCTCAAACTTTCTTTAAAAGGTCCTTGTTGTCTATTATTTAACTGTGCGGGTGATTTTTAAATCCCTTAACTTTAAAAGTTACACACATAACTTGTTCTCCCGGTCTGAGCAGCTGCGTGAACGTACGAGCTTGATGCGCGCACCCATTCCGGATTAGGGTGGGGGGGGGTTGACAAGCATGCGCTCGCAGAACACAGCAGGGGTGGGGGTGTTTCTGTCAGCAGAGCTCCGGCCTCATACAGTTTCCAGCTATAGACCTCGCAGGACCGTGCAGGGGGGCTGTCCGGCTCTCTCTGTCTACACAGACCCTGTCAGTTTTGAGAGAGAGCAGGGGCTGCTAAAAATCCGGGCTGCTTGATTTCTTTCTGTGAGGTGGGAAGCTTGAATCACCGCTAAGGCTGTTTTTACTGCAGAATCTGTCTGTGAGATGGAAAAAAGCAGCTTGACTTAGTTTGAAGCAAAGATCAGATGTTTTAATTGCGTGTTCATCTTAAAATCGTAGATAGAATAAAATGCTTCGCTTTTTTATAAGCCCTTTCAGAAGGGGTGGACAGCAGGGTCTGGATAGAAACTTGCCTGGATTTGTCAGGACAAGCCCCGGGCATGCTTGTTCAAGGAGGGGGGCTGCTCTTGACACTTTGTTCAATTAAGCAGGTGGCTGTGGGATGAGTTCAATCAGGGGTCAGACATCCATTGAACTGCCCTTGACAGATTCCTGAACCAATCAGGTGCCGGGGGCGGGTTCAAGGAGGATCAGACATCCATCAAAAGGCCCTTGACAGAAAGGAGAGCCAATCAGGTGCCGGGGCGGGTTCAACAAGGGGGGCAAACATCCATCAAAAGGCCCTTGAAGGAAAGGAGAGCCAATCAGGTGCCAGAGGGCTGGGACGTCAGCAGGGGGCGGGACTTCCGGTCTAGCGTCATACGGTCGGGACTTCCGGTATGACGTCATAGGGGCGGGACCTAAGGGTCATAAATCACAACACAAAGGTGCATGCATATAACTACTTACGTCAAGACCTGAAGACCTGAAGAAGGAGGACGTCGCCAAGACAATGAGTGCACTCCTCTACCAACAAGGGTCTTCCCTTAACCCTAGAGCACAAACAACTCCACACTGCACTGGACATCATCCTTAAAGGCTTGGCATCTTTAAAGTGACATGAGTGTGCCAAGAGAAATGAGGACTCTTAACAAGTGACTGAACAGCCAGGCTTGCTTTGCCATGTTGAACTGTTATGTGTGAGAAGCTCCTGATTAATGGTCTCATTTAAACCTCTCACTTTTACAAGACTGAACAAATTTGGAGACTCAAGAAATTTAACAGTTTGGTCATCTCAGACCCAAAGCTGCCCTTCAAAGTGAGGGCACATTGACTAGGACGTCATGCAAGAAACCTTAAAGAGGGAACCTAAATTAATTTAAATAAATTTTATGAATCCCAAGAGGAACTTTGGACGCATACAGCAGCAGAAACATTAAAAATCAAGGATGTGGACTTACAAGACAAATAATACAATCAATCAATCAATCTGTGTTAAGCAAAGACCCCCAAGGTGCTTCTTAGCTCACTGTCGTGGAATGAACCTGTGGCTAAAAGTGCCCCCAAGAGAGCACCACCTGGAGGGAATTTTTCCTGATGACCTCCAGTTTTGCCCCCATCCTCTTTACACAACAGTGCCCAGAGTTTGCCGTGTGATGGAGCAACTTTTCGGATTGGTATCTCCCAGCCTTGCTCTTCGTTTGAATGCCCCAGGAGACTACAGATTTGCAGCAGCTTGGCGCACACAACAAAAGACCTGAGTCCACTCAGGAAGTCCAGTCTGCCTCGGTCCTTCTTGTACCACACCACTGTGTGGTCTGACCAGTCCAGTTTGTTGCTCATATGGACCTCCAGGTACTTGTGCTCAACACCACATGCACGTCCTCCCTCTGAACAGCGAGTGGCCTCAGAGGCTCTTTGGCTTGCCGGAAGTCCACCAACAACTCTTTTGTCCTGCTGATATTCGATCAGCAGGTGGTTCTCCCTGCACCACAAGCCAAAGTCCTTCACAAGCCTCCTGTACTTCGACTCGTCTCCATTATTAAGGCAGCCAATGATGTAGGAGTCTTCTGATAATTTCTGCAGATGGCATGTGCTGGGATTGTATTAGAAGTCTGTTGTGTAGAGGGTGAACAAGAAGAGAGGCAGAACATTTCTCAAAGGTGCTCCAGTGTTACATACCACCAGTTCTGACACGCTGCCCTTGAACCTCACAAACTCTCCTCTGTTGTTCATGCAGTCCAGAAGACTGAGGGGGGGATCATGATCAGATCATAACCTGGTTCTGGTTCAGCCTCACTTCAAACCAAGAGTGGGGGAGCTACCTACAACCATGTGCTATTTCAGGAAGTGGTCCCCTGAGGCAGAGCAGGCTCTGAGAGACTGCTTTGGAACTACAGACTGGGATATCCTGCAGGGGTCACATACTGAGAACATGGAGGATGTTGTTGACTGCACTACTGACTACATCAACTTCTGTATGGACACTGTAGTTCCAGTAAAAACAGTATGCTGCTATGCTAAAAACAAGCCATGGATTACAAGTGACATCAAGAGCTTTTTGAACAAGAAGAAAAAGGCTTTTAAAGGTGGTGAGCGGCATGAGCTCAAGCATGTGCAGAAGGAACTTCGAGTCCAGTTCAGGGTGGCGAAGGAGCAGTACAGGAGAAAGCTAGAGCAGAAGTTGCAGAATAACAGTATGAAGGAATTGTGGAATGGGATGAAGATCATCACTGGCTGCAGCTCAAAGCGGATTGTCACCATCGAGAGAGACGTGGAGAGAGCAAACCAAATTAACAACTTCTTTAACAGGTTTGACCACCCTAACACACTCTCACCTAGAAATACTGCACCCTCCACCCATCCTTCTTCTGATATCAGCATAAGAGAGACATCCCCACCCACAATTACAGCAGCCCTGGGGCCTCATGTATAAACGGTGCGTACACACAGAAATGTTGCGTAAGAACTTTTCCACGTTCAAATCGCGATGTATAAAACCTACACTTGGCGTAAAGCCACGCACTTTTCCACTGTACCTTATGCCTTGTCATACGCAAGTTCTCCGCTCGGTTTTGCAGACTGGCGGCACCCAGCGTCAAAGCAATACTACTGTTCCTGTGTGGTTACTCCTTATTTTCCTGACGCGGCTTTATAAATTCACTGAAACTAACCACATGTTATTTATTGGTGTAATGCATCTGATTGTAATTAACTTGTAACAATATAATGGTCTAGGGAATATCCATAGTATTCCAAATACCATAGCTGCTTTAGCGTTGTTACTCTCACTTCTCCTTCTTCTTCTTCTTCTTTGAGCTCCTCCCGTTAGAAGTTGCCACAGCGGATCATCTTTTTCCATATTGCTCTCGGTGCACAACTCGGAGTATTTATATCACTGTATCTGAGTGTGAATCACAGCAGCAGCTGATCGGAAAGAGAATTATCGGTATACAGCTTTAAGGACACGCTGTCTCAGCTACTGCAAAATGTTTTAAAGCCTTTCCTGTACAGACCTTGCGGTTCAGAAACAGTTTCATCCCAAGAACTTTGAATGCACTTAATCAGTTGCTCCTTGTAGAACTGTTTGTACTTATAAGTACAATCAAATCACTGTAAACTTGCACTATAGTTATAATATCTCACAACCTGAGCCACTTTATAAAGCGCGTATTTACATATGATGCTGATATAATTTTTAAGGTGAAATGAAGCAAAATATGTTTATTAAATGATACAGATAAAACTTCAACTTCATTTAAATAATCTATATTCTTCACTGGGAGTGTCGTAAAGGATAGAATAATTAAACATGTACTACGAAGATATTTCAATGTTCCTTAAACGTTTTGAAGAATCGGCGCTAAGCTTACAGATGGCTCAACTTCTATTACAGAGCTGATTGTGTGTCGATCGGTTACTTGGGGAAAGAAAAGCAAGGACTACAGTGGCGGCTACGCCAATATATATTGAATATAAAACAGAAAGAGAAAATAGCAACACAGCTAAAAACGCAGCGACCAATTTTCGGCAAAAGTTTAATGCTTGTGTCACGAGCACGAGGCGGCTATGCAGTGTCTGCAACGGACGTGGCCATCCACTGTGCATAAGCTACCTTACTGACGAGCGGGCGAAAGGGCCACTGATTCTTCCTCTGCCCAGTGCCACCACAAGCCTAGAGCCGCCCCTGAGTACTGCTGCAATAAATTATTTCATCGAAGTGAAACACATGTTTAATAACGTGCTTTAACTCCTATCATCATGAAAATGACATCACGTATACATCTCAGTATTTTAGTAATTCAGAGAGTGGTAATATCACGAATGTAATGGATTCTGTGTCCTGTCAGAGGAAGAGAGCCAGTTTAAGAAGCAAGTAGTGATTCACACACACATATAGAGCACACAGAAGATCAAATACAAAACAAAGCATTTAACGTGCTACTTTAATTACGATGTGATTTTGAGAAACTGGTTAATTAAGCAATTTTAAGATGAAGCTTATGATGTTCTACTTTAATGACAAAATAAACTACGTGATTAAAGTGGAAATGTCGAGATTAAAGTTGTCATTTCGTGCTTTTTTCCCACTGCCTTTTTTTCTCTGTACCCTAATAAGGTTTCATATGACACTCAGACAGTGGGCTACAACTCGCCTTTTCACGGCAACTTTGATATGTGACTTCTTTTTTATTTCCGGCACTGTGCGATTTTGTGAACGTGAGCTTTCAAGTTTCTCCAACACGCTATGTCACTCGATCAACTTCCTTTTGTTGATTATACCACGGTTTATTTGAACAAATTGTATGTTTTTCCTTTGCCTCCACTTGGTTTTCGCTGAAATTCTTATATTTTCCCCCAATGCTTTTCCCATTGTCTTTTCACAGAAGGCTGAGCTTAAGGTCGATTTATATTGATTTGCATATTCAAAGAGGCGTAATTCTGGGAGGAGTTGGGGCGTTACATAAAGCGCGTGCACGAGCGTTACTTTTCACTCTGATCAGGATTTATGTAGCAGAAGAACGTGGAAGTGGGAGAACGCACAGATTCCTGCATCTGGATTTTTCTGTGTGTAAGCACATTTCGGCTTTTGTACTTATGCCATGTTATAGTGCGAGTTCTATGCATGGCATTAGACATTAGGCCCCAGGTGACCAGAGAGCTGAGAAGACTTTGTGCCAGCAAAGCAGTGGGTCCAGATGGAGTATCGCCACGACTGCTGAAGGCCTGTGTGTTAGAGCTGGGGAAGTCCTCTACAGCGCATCTTCAACCTGAGCCTGGAACAGGGGAGAGTCCCAAGGCTTTGGAAAACATCTTGTATCACCCCAGTCCCAAAGGTCCTAGTGAGCAGAATGACTTCCGGCATGTCACTCTGATGTTACATGTGATGAAGACCATGGAGTGCCTGGTACTTCACCAGCTGAGGCCACAGGTCCGCCATGCTCTCGACCCTCTGCAGTTCGCATACCAGGAGATGGTGGAAGCGGAGGATGCCATCATCTACATGCTACACTGATCCCTCTCCCACTTGGACATAGGCAGTGGTGTTGTAAGAATTATGTTTCTGGACTTCTCTAGCGCCTTCAACAACATCCAACCTCTGCTCCTTAGGGAGAAGCTGACAGAGATGGGAGTAGATTCAAACCAGGTGGCATGGATCGTGGACTGTCTTACAGACAGACCTCAGTATGTGCGTCTTGGGAACTGCAGGTCTGACATTGTGGTCACGGACACAGGAGCGCCGCAGTGGACTGTACTTTCTCTGGTCCTGTTCAGCCTATATACATCAGACTTCCAATACAACTCGGAGTCCTGCCATGTGCAAAAGTTCGCTGACGACACTGCTATCGTGGGCTGCATTAGGAGTGGGCAGGAGGAGGAGTATAGGAAGCTAATTCAACGACTTTGTTAAATGGTGCGACTCAAACCACCTACAACTGAACACCAGCAAAACTAAGGAGCTGATGGTGGATTTTAGGAGACCCAGGCCCCTCCTGGACCCTGTGATTTTCAGAGGTGACTGTGCAGAGGGTACAGACCTATAAATACCTGGGAGTGCAGCTGGATGATAAATTGGACTGGACTGCCAATACTGATGTTCTGTGCAAGAGAGGACAGAGCCGACTATACTTCCTTAGAAGGCTGGTGTCCTTCAACATCTGCAATAAGTTGCTGCAGATGTTCTACCAGACGGTTGTGGCGAGTGCCCTCTTCTACGTGGTGGTGTGCTGGGGAGGCAGCATAAAGAAGTACGCCTAATGCCTGGACAATCTAGTGAGGAAGGCAGGAGCAGGACAGTTTGGCAAATGCTGTACTGATGCTCGTGGGGAGTCGTTGCTTTGTCTCGACAGAGGTAAACAAGGGTAGTATATGAATGTTCTCTAGACTGAAGTAGTGACACACTCAGGATAACATTTCAAATGCTGTTTATTTTGAACCATGTTTAACCAACTCTCCATACAGCGTGCCTTTTTTACCACACCCTCACTCCGGCAGTCATACGTCTCAAAAGACGAGACCATAGCAATCAACACCCGAACATAAAGCAATGGACAAAAGCATCATTGAACAATCATATACAACAGGTAGCACGTGGGTTGTTCACTGAATGCTAGCAACTGCCGTACTGACCCTCGTGGGCAGTTGTGGCTTTGTCTCGAGAGAGAGGTAAACAAGGGTAGCACGTGAGTCGTATTACAAACAAAGGTCGTAATCCAAGCAAAATTTTTCATGTCCAAACAGGACATATGCCAAGTTGGACTTATTCCAAAGCGGGAGTATACCAAGGTATCACTGTATGGTGCAAACAGACAGCACTTACATACACACATTGTGTTGGCTCTTCTTCTCAGGTAAAGCCTGGTAGTGTAACTCCTGTGGAGCTTTGAAAATTATACTGGTTTATATGGAGTCGTGGAGAGTGAGCGCTGATGGTTTTACCTCTGATCACCATATGAATGGTGTGAAGCAAAACTGTTGGCGTGGATGTGTGTGCAGGCAGTGTGTGAGGAATATGAAAGTGTGTGGAGACACATGGAAAGAGACATGAAGAATTGGGGCAACGGAATTAGCATAGTGAATGATCAAGGAAGCAGATATTAGAATAACCATTAGCCTTTTAGCCTCATACAACATTGACCACCCCTAACAAAGAAAATAAAAAGCATATTAAACAGATTTTTTATTTTATTTTACAATTGTGAAATTGCATGCAAAACAAATTTTAGAATGAAAATCAGTTTGTGAAACAAAACTCTGCCTTTTCACTCCTTATAGTGAGCAGTCAGCAGAGGTTTAGATGGGGATTTTAATTTTCAATAATATTAAGCAATTCAATGAAGGAGCAACAAAAGCAAACAAGCATAAAATCAGTAAACCAGTGGGGAGGCCATTAGGTCAGGATGGCTCTCCATTAGTCACTTGTCCTTACTCAACTGTCATGGTTGAAGCTTCACCAGTGTCTTGATTGGTCCGCTCAGTGTTGAGTGACATGTTGTGTTCCACCCAATTTCTCTGAACTGAAGATGGCCCCAGTGGTCTGTTTTTAGTACTATAGTACATTAGGTGGCACTAAACTGGTTAATGTTAGTCTGTAAGCCACAAAACCACAAAAGAGGACATCCAGAATAAAGAATGAGCAGAATAAATTAGATTGGGAAAGTTCAGTTTGTCCAGAAATAGAAATATTCATGACAAGCTCTTTCTACGCTGACTACAAATTTTCTGATAAATGGATTTTGAGAGCATTGGGCATGAGGCAGAGATCAGCAGTAGACAGTGTGCCAGTCCAGTGAAGGTCAGGACCTAAAGAAACCCACACTGCCAGTCATACAGGGCCAAGTTAGAGTCTGTGCCAATCAACAAAGTCAACGTGTAGGGATGTGGGAGAAAAACTGGAGTAGCTGAAAGAAAACACAAAATATATGGAAAAAGAGATAAAAGTCCACATGGACAATGAATGAAGGACAGTGGATCTGTGAGGCAGCAGAAGTGACCACTAAATTTAACACATTAAGCTGTGGAGTTAAATAAAGCTGTGAAGAGACCATTAAGGAATGTCACCCCAAGTGGTCCAATTCAGAACATCAGTGCCAACCTGCCATAGAAGGTAATGTGGGGGGGTACATGTTTAGGCTTTGGGGTGACAATCCAGTAGACATTAAGGTCATGCTGTCTGAATCTGTCTGGAATAACACAGTAAACACTGTGGATGGTGAAATAGCATGAAGGACACAATTAAACTTTTCTCATGTTATTAGTAAAGAAGCTGTGACAACTTTAATTTCTCATGTGTCTAATACAGTGTTTCTCAACCTTTTCCCATGTGTGGCCCATTTTTTCATATAAAGTTTTTATGCACATTTTCAGATTTTTGATTATATTGGGATCCACCCAACAAAACTAAATTTTAATTTGGGAATGCACTATTGGTAGAAGTGCTCAAGTCTCGATCAGACTGGGGCATCGCTAATATTTTTTTATCATCAAAAAAAAAATATATATATATATTTTTCTATCATCACACATGTGACACATTTCAAATTAAAATCCATGTGATAAAATATACGTAAAATTCAAACATTTCTTTGGATTTCTTAGTTATTTTAATAATTCCACATTTTAAATTATTCTATTCTATAATAATATAAATTAAATTACAAATATTTTAAATACTCCTAAGAATACTATCATGTCTTATTTCTAAAACAATAAGTGACATATTAGTGATTACAAAAGTGCCGTCTAACGGTAAGAGAGAGGACTGCACTTGAATTCTGATGTCTGCTGACGGCGGACAGGCCTCTCCACGTAACATACAGTATATATACAGTAACACAGCACACCACTGTGTGTCTGCAGTATGTCTCTCAGTAAACTCACAACAGTCAAGAAGGCAGGATGCCACCTTAAAGTTTCCAATAAAGTGACAAGTGACAGACTTGTATGAGCAGGTCGTTCTGGATGTCCGGCAGTCAGTTGTCAGGCAAACTGCTGAAGCTTTTTTGATCCTGTCTTGCCACAATGCACGCTCCGTGTTACATAGTCAGTAAGTCAGTCAGTGTCCACCCGACTATATCCTAACACAGGGTCAGCAAGGCAGTGGATGCTGCAGCAGAAGTTCTTGGCTCAAAACAGGACACTTTTCACGGGTCTGTGGATGGCAGCCTGAGGAGTGAGGGCACGGACGGCTGAGCAGATGTCTGTGCAGGTTTGCTGTTGACCCTGCTCTGCTCTGACGGATATTTTCATTTGACAAAATCTTCACTCAGCTTTGCAGTCTCCGATATCATTGAAATGCGGAAAGATGGTGCGTCTTTTTCAGTTTTCGCTCATTTCTTCACTTTTTCCCAACGTGCTTGCATTTCAATTCGACTCCCCGTCTCTCTGTCGCTCTGTGTACCTGACCTGTACCACTACACTCGCTGTCATCGGAGCGTCTGTCCCCCTTCCTTCTTTCAAATAATGGTATGATCCTAGTCTGTCTTTGTTTGTGATTGGCCACATGGTGTGCCCATCAAAATAAAGTCCCGCCCTTACCTGCATGGATTCTCTACGACTGAAGATTCTGCTCTCTCGACGGGACTCGGCTCTTCTCGTTCACTACAAATAATCGGCTCTTAGCGGCGAACGACACATCACGACACGCGATCATTGACACGAATACCACAGAGCCGGTAGTCCACATACTCGGTGTGATTTTACTACTATAAACAGTTAAAGTTATACGAGTTAATAAATACCTTCTTCTTAGATTTCCATTTCTTTTCGCGCCCCCAGGTTGAGTAACACTGTCCTAGGCCGTTATGCACGATTGCAATATAGCAAGAGAATCCTGAAATTAAGATTAAGATTGAAGTACTTGATTGGGTTGAACGACCTGTTCACAACAAAATTGTTCTAACACTAAATAATTATGTAATGCAAAAAATACATTACTTTCATTTTACATTATTCAATGTCCACTTTAAGAAAGATTTGATTAGGCCATAGGTATTTTAGTGCATTCTCTTAAACTAATTAAAAAAATATTGTAGAAAGTGCTATGTTTGCAATATGTACATTTTACGACAGTGTGTTCTGGTTTGACGTAAAGTGTTTGGAGTTAAAGGGTGAGTTTCTGCCGGGATTAGAAATTCGGAAATAAACGCCTTTCTGAGACAAACTGCACCTGTACACTCTCGTATTGTATGCGACAGAAATCATCTGCACTTGTAAATGTTTTTAAAACCAAAGGTAATGAAACTATTAAAATAACCTTAAAGAGACAACCTCTCATCAGTCGGGATTCAATGAATAACTGGCTGTTATACCAAATCTCTTTAGGTAACATCTGCTTTGATATATTTATTACACACACACACACACACACACACACACACACACATATATATATATATATATATATATATATATATATATATATATATATATATATATATATATATATATATATATATATATATATATATATATATATATATACATACAGTGGTGTGAAAAACTATTTGCCCCTTCCTGATTTTTATTCTTTTGCATGTTTGTCACACAAAATGTTTCTGATCATCAAACACATTTAACCATTAGTCAAATATAACACAAGTAAACACAAAATGCAGTTTTAAATGATGGTTTTATTATTTAGGAGAACAAAAATCCAAACCTACATGGCCCTGTGTGAAAAAGTAATTGCCCCCTGAACCTAATAACTGGTTGGGCCACCCTTAGCAGCAATAACTGCAATCAAGCTGCTTATGATAACTTGCAATGAGTCTTTACAGCGCTCTGGAGGAATTTTGGCCCACTCACCTTTGCAGAATTGTTGTAATTCAGCTTTATTTGAGGGTTTTCTAGCATAAACCGCCTTTTTAAGGTCATGCCATGGCATCTCAATTGGATTCAGGTCAGGACTTTGACTAGGCCACTCCAAAGTCTTCATTTTGTTTTTCTTCAGCCATTCAGAGGTGGATTTGCTGGTGTGTTTTGGGTCATTGTCCTGTTGCAGCACCCAAGATCGCTTCAGCTTGAGTTGACGAACAGATGGCCGGACATTCTTCTTCAGGATTTTTTGGTAGACAGTAGAATTCATGGTTCCATCTATCACAGCAAGCCTTCCAGGTCCTGAAGCAGCAAAACAACCCCAGACCATCACACTACCACCACCATATTTTACTGTTGGTATGATGTTCTTTTCTGAAATGCTGTGTTCCTTTTACGCCAGATGTAACGGGACATTTGCCTTCCAAAAGTTCAACTTTTGTCTCATCAGTCCACAAGGTATTTTCCCAAAAGTCTTGGCAATCATTGAGATGTTTCTTAGCAAAATTGAGAGGAGCCCTAATGTTCTTTTGCTTAACAGTGGTTTGTGTCTTGGAAATCTGCCATGCAGGCCGTTTTTGCCCAGTCTCTTTCTTATGGTGGAGTCGTGAACACTGACCTTAATTGAGGCAAGTGAGGCCTGCAGTTCTTTAGATGTTGTCCTGGGGTCTTTGTGACCTCTCGGATGAGTCGTCTCTGCGCTCTTGGGGTAATTTTGGTCGGCCGGCCACTCCTGGAAGGTTCACCACTGTTCCATGTTTTGCCATTTGTGGATAATGGCTCTCACTGTGGTTCGCTGGAGTCCCAAAGCTTTAGAAATGGCTTTATAACCTTTACCAGACTGATAGATCTCAATTACTTCTGTTCTCATTTGTTCCTGAATTTCTTTGGATCTTGGCATGATGTCTAGCTTTTGAGGTGCTTTTGGTCTACTTCTCTGTGTCAGGCAGCTCCTATTTAAGTGATTTCTTGATTGAAACAGGTGTGGCAGTAATCAGGCCTGGGGGTGGCTACGGAAATTGAACTCAGGTGTGATACACCACAGTTAGGTGCTTTTTGAACAAGGGGGCAATTACTTTTTCACACATGGCCATGTAGGTTTGGATTTTTTTTCTCCTTAAATAATAAAAACTATCATTTAAAAACTGCATTTTGTGTTTACTTGTGTTATATTTGACTAATGGTTAAATGTGTTTGATGATCAGAAACATTTTGTGTGACAAACATGCAAAAGAATAAGAAATCAGGAAGGGGGCAAATAGTTTTTCACATCACTGTATATATATATATATGTATATATATATATATATATATATATATATATATATATAAATACAGACACACACAGACGGAGTGTCAGCAGTGACATGTCGCTTATTACTCAGACATGCAAGCCAGAATTTCACTACACATGACAATCAATACCATAATATGTGATGAAGTCTCACTACTGCTGTGTGGTCTTTAAGAATACTGTAGGTGGGAGAAACACAAATCACCACACATTCAAATCTGCAAACATTTATTTAGAAACAATCTTTTAATTTTTTTTTTTCACTTAAATAAAGAAAACATTAAAGTGTTTCAGGACAGCAGACACTTCCTTCTTTGATTGTGGTCCTAAATCTTTCTTTAAGCAACTTTATATGTTCCTCTATCAGAAAGTAATATTGTGTTAAATGGTAGCCAATGAAAACATGAATGTTGGTGTCTTTACCACAGAAGCAGATTCACCATCAGATATTCCGTCTTCATCTTCTGTTACTTAGTTTGGCTGATTTATTTTTCCTAAGAACAGAATTGATAACAATTATTTCTATATTAAGTGTCAAGTAAGTTTCCTAACATTGAATTACAACAAATGTGATTGAAACACACAAACAAACAAATAAATAGATAGATAAATAAATAAATAAAGCTATACAAGGTTTTCAGTTACTATATGAGGTTTCAGTCACTAAACAAAGTATTTGCTGTTGCTACCACAGTTACAATTCTTACACATCTTTTGTTTAAAATGAAATTAAAATAAAAAGTCTAACCAGTTTGTATTACTTCTGTTCTAGATTTGACTCTCTTCACCTCTTCTCTTATTCACAGTATCATATATTGATCTCTTACTATCGTCATAAAGAGATGTCCTTAGATATGTAACAATACATCAGATAATCCCCCATAACATCCATACACTGCTTGTCAAGATTGTGTGAAATGTGGGAGACCCTTAAGTTGGCCCAAAGTAGTCCTCTCCCCTCGAGGGTCTTCATAACCCCTCATATTTGACCAACACACACAGATTGCTCTTCTCAGAGTAACAGAATTCAGTTGCCCAACATGTCCCTTTAAATCCGTTTGACCTTATAAGTCCCATCCTGTCACTCAGCCTTCAACATGAACTCCCACTGTAATGTCAGCCATCAAACATCCAAACTAACAACTCTCTCTCCATGACACTGTAACAGAGTGTACCGGTAATCCCACCGCACACTGAGAGCCCCCCAAGTCCTGCCTGCTCAGCAGGGTCTCCTTTTCTTGATGATCTCCAGCTCAGAGTTTGCACTGCTGGCTTCTCGAGAGTTGATGGCTCAATGACAGAGTCCCCTGACCTTCGGAACTCGATGTTCCTGTAAAAAGACAAACCGCGAGGGAGAATCCTTAAGGAGTCGTTCCATTTTCTTAATCAGTGATCAGCTCCTTAGTCTGCTTGAGGTGGTCCTGATTGGTCCAGGAGATGTTATGTGACATGAAACCACAGCCCACCGGCGTAGAGAAACAGAATATGTGAGAGCTGCAGGTTCACACTGGCATAGTGAGAAATGCTGGCAGAGAGGCTTTACAGTTTGAAACACGAAGGAAAGTTCGGACTAAAAACAACAACCACATCTTTATGAACAGAAGGCCCAGTGAAGATGTAGTCCTGAAAATCAAAGAGTGAACAAGTTTAATAAACTGTACTCATGTTCACAGAGTTGTGAAGATTTAACTCAGGCAACACCTCAGCCACTATAATGTGATTTATTGTGAGAATAAGACAAACTAAATATGTGTGTAAGTGAAATGATATCAAATATCTACAGTAACAGATAAGCCAAGTGGGGTCTGAAAGGAGTGAAATGGTTGGAAGCCAATAAACCTTCACTTCTAATCACGTGTCTACAGTCCAGGGCTGCAGGTCACAAGTTAAGTCGAAATATCAAAACTTCATATCCACTCAAGTTCAGGTTTACACGACTGATCTTAAAAACACAATACATCGTGTAAAAATACAAGGCTTCACCATTTTATTAATGTGAATAAAATATCTTTTAGGTCACCAACAATGTAATTATGTGTCGTTATCCAAAAAAAACAATACAGTCACTTCAGATATTTAAATAAACTTTCAGAAACGTAATTTTAAACTTAACTCATGTTTAGTAAAGCGTTGTCCGATATGTTAAATGATAAATTCTCAACTTTCACAGTAAATGTAATTTAGTTTCTTGGTCACAATAATTCAAATCTCCCCGTTCAGCAGGTCTGATCATTAAAGTCAGGCTCTCAGCATTAAGGCACTGCGATGGTTTGTTAGTAGAATTCACCTGCAGAAATAATGAAACACTCGTGAAAATGTCTGTCTGTCTGTCTGTCTGTTAAAATGAATTCCTGGTTTCTTCAAATCTCTGAGGTTCTCACCAAGTTTCAGTTGTACTCTGCCTCCTAGTAATACGAGTTATATTTAAAAATCATTCACAAGAGCAGCAGACAAACTCCCTCCGCTGTGCTACTGCATGTCCAGCACGACGGGCTCACCGTGTCCTTCTTTATAGTGTGTGTGTCACCAAGGAAGAGCTCATCCTCCAGAGCCACCAGTCATGTCTTCATTTAGATAAATGGCTCTTAAAGCAAAGAAAGATGAGGTGTGTCATTTACTACAAAAAAGGAGAGGAAAAGAAACGCGCTCTTTGTTTATCTGTAACGTCAATCAAGTACATTTTGTGTACATCCCAGTACAACCACAGTAACCATCGAGCTACCAGTAAGACTTCCATTTGTATGTGAGATCAGTACTCAGACGGGGAAGAAAGAAGAGGATTTGGTTTTCTAGTTTTTCTTGGTTCAGAAGTTAAACTCTGTATTCTGTAACAAAGTTACCCCTCAGAATTAATGATTTAGCAAATACGCCACGAGCTGAAAAAGAACGAGAAATAAACAAATGATATGCACTGTAAAATAAAACACTAGGACTGTGTCGAATAATTACAACTGTGTAGAATAATAAATAGCCTTACCTTTTACTTTGTCACTGAACTTGGCTTCAACGTGCAGGTCTGTCATTTTGAGCGCAGATATACTGCAGCGTCGGCGCCGAGCACCGCAATGGACGGAGTCTCTGCTCTTCATGGGGATCTCTGAAAGGCTGCTTGGCTTTTACTGCACTAAACACCTGCGTGCGGAAAGGTATTAGGGCCACGGAGAAGAAAAAATAAAAATAAATAAATAAATAAGGGGACAGTGAAGAAAAGAAACAAGTGTATGTCGAGATTACAGTCAACATGTCCACTTTATATGCACAGTCAAGGAGTTCTCGTGAAACTTACCTTGTGGAATTTGAAGAGCTGCCGGTATCACTGAGTGACAACCAACTTCAAGCACTGAATATAAATCAATTACTACAGCGAAAATGATTATTAATACAAACGTATGATTCACGGTACAGACATAACCATGCAAAACAAGTTATTAAAAATACGAAAAAAACTGTGCAAATTTCAAACGTTTTCATTTCGAAGCACACTTACTTCTATTGTCGAAAATATGAGCAATTAGTTTCGTCGCTGCTGCTTCTTTTTGTAATCCTTTTGTTTAATGGAGTTTCATCGCTTGGTACAACGGCAGGTTATTTAAGAGGAAACTCTATAAGGCGGAACCTCAAAGAGGTAGGGATTACAAACTGTGAAATGTTTGGTTAAAGTTACACTTGATAGACAACTTCAAACGTTGATAATTGGACAGGTGAGTTTTTGATTGTCGTATAGTAACAACGATCTCATTCGTTAAAGTTCTGAATTAGCACAATATGATTTGCTAAAGTCGAATTTGATTCACAGTTATCTTGCCTTTAGATATGCCCATAATGTCTCCGGTCTTCAGCAATACCCTCCTCGATTTGCTCAGCCCCCTTATCTGCTGAACCGTTTTGGCTCAAAGCATATAAGCAGTTGGCCCTGCTGTATCTGTAAGGTGTGCTGCCGCGAGTTTAAATCCTAGTTGGGGCTCGCGTATGGTCCCTGCCCAAAGTACAAAAATTTAAAAAAATACTTTTTAAAAAGAGTTATGTAGTACTTTTCTGTAAGTTTTGCTGACATTATGAATGATTCACATGGGACACCTCGTTTCTTGTTGTGTAGTCTTGTCCACCTAGAATCTGTAACAAATGAATAGGCATTTATTTGTGTAAGGCAGCACGTATTATAACAATCCAGCATCACCCCATCAGAGGTGTGAAGAGAACATCATGTATGGGTGGGCATTTGGCTTGTCTG
Organism: Polypterus senegalus; assembly: GCF_016835505.1. Classification (NCBI taxonomy): domain Eukaryota; kingdom Metazoa; phylum Chordata; class Cladistia; order Polypteriformes; family Polypteridae; genus Polypterus; species Polypterus senegalus. The sequence goes on along the minus strand of NC_053157.1, from coordinate 247,439,435 downwards.
GAGGGGGCAAAAAATATTCATCCATCCATTCATCAATCCCCATTTTTGTAGGAAGGTCAAATAATAATAACAACATAGTTTAATATAACATATAAAAGCAACAATTGTGGCATAAATCATAACATATTATTCAATAAAATTAACAGAAGCAATGGAATTTGTATTATTATTTTTTGTGAAGAAATATAGAACTACATTTACAAGGTAAATATCAATAAAGTGAAATGTATACAACATATGAGAGCAAGAACAGAAACGTGGCTCATTGTAGTCATTAGGGAGGCTAAGATATCAGTTTTTAGTGTTTAACCTGGATATTATCTACAGGACCATCCATCCATCGATCCATCCTCTTCCGCTTATCCGAGGTTGGGTCGCGGGGGTAGCAGCTTAAGCAGAGAAGCCCAGACTTCCCTCTCCCCAGCCACTTCTTCCAGCTCTTCCAGGAGAATCCCAAGGCGTTCCCAGGCCAACCGGGAGACATAGTCCCTCCAACGTGTCCTTGGTCTTCCCCGGGGCCTTCTTCCGGTTGGACGTGCCCGGAACACCTCACCAGGGAGGCGTCCTGGAGGCATCCTGATCAGATGCCCGAGCCACCTCATCTGACTCCTCTCGATGCGGAGGAGCAGCGGCTCTATTCTGAGCCCCTCCCGGATGGCTGAGCTTCTCACCTTATCTTTAAGGGAAAACCCAAACACCCTGCGGAGGAAACTCATTTCAGCCGCTTGTATTCGCAATCTCGTTCTTTTGGTCACTACCCATAGCTCATGACCATAGGTGAGGGTAGGAACGTAGATGCCTTACGGCTCAGCTCCTTTTTCACGACGACAGACCAATGTAGAGCCCACATCACTGTGGATGCCGCACCGATCCGCCTGTCAATCTCACGATCCATTCTTCCCTCACTCGTGAACAAGACCCCGAGATACTTAAACTCCTCCACTTGGGGCAGGATCTCTCCCCCAACCCTGAGAGGGCGCTCCACCCTTTTCCAGCTGAGGACCATGGTCTCGGATTTGGAGGTGCTGATTCTCATCCCAGCCGCTTCACACTCAGCTGCGAACCGCTCCAGAGAGAGCTGAAGATCACGATCTGATGAAGCAAACAGGACAACATCATCTGCAAAAAGCAGTGACCCAATCCTGAGTCCACCAAACCGGACCCCTTGAACACCCTGGCTGCGCCTAGAAATTCTGTCCATAAAAGTTATGAACAGAATCGGTGACAAAGGGCAGCCCTGGCAGAGTCCAACTCTCACTGGAAACGGGCTCGACTTACTGCCGGCAATGCGGACCAAGCTCTGAGACTGGTTGTACAGGGACCGAACAGCCCTTATCAGGGGGTGCGGTATCCCATACTCCCGGAGCATGCCCCACAGGATTCCCCAAGGGACACGGTCGTACGCCTTTTCCAAGTCCACAAAGCACATGTAGACTGGTTGGGCAAACTCCCATGCACCCTCTAGGATTCTGCTAAGGGTGTAGAGCTGGTCCACTGTTCCGCGACCAGGACGAAAACCACACTGTTCCTCCTGAATCCGAGGTTCGACTATCCCACGGATCCCCGAATAGACTTTTCCAGGGAGGCTGAGGAGTGTGATCCCTCTGTAGTTGGAACACACTCTCCAGTCCCCCTTTTTAAGGAGGGGGATAACCACTCCGGTCTGCCAACCTAGAGGCACTGCCCCCGATGTCCATGCGATGTTGCAGAGACGTGTCAACCAAGGCAGTCCTACAACATCCAGAGCCTTAAGGAACTCAGGGCGTATCTCATCCACCCCAGGAGCCCTGCCACCAAGGAGTTTTTTGACCACCTCAGTGACTTCAGTCCCAGAAATGGGAGAGCCCACCTCAGAGTCCCCAGGCTCTGCTTCCTCATTGGAAGGCATGTTAGTGGGATTGAGGAGGTCTTCGAAGTACTCCCCCACCGACCCACAACGCCCGAAGTGAGGTCAGCGCACCATCCCCATCATATACGGTGTTAACACTGCACTGCTTCCCCTTCCTGAGACGCTGGACGGTGGACCAGAATCTTCTCGAAGCCGTCTGAAAGTCATTCTCCATGGCCTCTCCAAACTCCTCCCATGCCCGAGGTTTTACCTCAGCAACAACTGAAGCCGCATTCCGCTTGGCCTACCGGTACCTATTAGCTGCCTCCAGAGACCCACAGGACAAAAAGGTCCTATAGGACTCCTTCTTCAGCTTGACGGCATCCCTCACCGCTGGTGTCCACCAACAGGTTTGGGGATTGCCGCTACGACAGGCACCGACCACCTTACAGCCACAGCTCCGGTCATCCGCCTCAACAATAGAGGCACATGGCCCATTCGGACTCAATGTCCACCACCTCCCTCGGGACGTGGTCGTTGAAGCTACTTCTGACAGGGGACTCTGCCAGCCGTTCCCAGCAGACCCTCACAACACATTTGGGCCTACCAGGTCTGACCTGCATCTTCCCGCACCATTGAAGCCAACTCACCACCAGGTGGTGATCAGTTGACAGCTCCTCCCCACTCTTCATCCGAGTGTCCAAGACATATGGCCGCAAGTCCGACGACACAACCACAAAGTCGATCATCAAACTGAGGCCTATGGTGTCCTGGTGCCAAGTGCACATATGAACACCCTTATGCTTGAACATGGTGTTCATTATGGACAATCCGTGACGAGCACAGAAGTCAAATAACAAAACACCACTCGGGTTCAGATCGGGGGGGCCATTCCTCCCAATCACGCCCTTCCAGGTCTCACTGTCATTGCCCATGTGGGCATTGAAGTCTCCCAGCAAAACGAGGGAATCCCCAGAAGCTATGCCCTCTAGCACCCCCTCCAGAGACTCAAAAAAGGGTGGATACTCCAAACTGCTGTTCGGCGCATACGCACAAACAACAGTCAGGACCCTCCGGCCCCACCCGAAGTCACAGGAAGTCCACCCTCTCATCCACCGGGGTAAACCCCAATGCACAGGCTCCAAGTCGGGGGGCAATAAGTATGCCCACACCTGCTCGGCGCATCTCACCGGGGGCAACTCCAGAGTGGTAGAGAGTCCAGACCCTCTCAAGGAGATTGGTTCCAGAGTCCAAGCTGTTCATCTCAACCTCGCGCACTAGCTCAGGCTCCTTCCCCTTCAGAGAGATGACATTCCACATCCCAAGAGCCAGGTTCTGTAGCCGAGGATCAGACCGCCAAGGTCCCCGCCTCCGGCCACCACCCAACTCACACTACACCTGACCTTCTTGGCCCCACCCATAGGTGGTGAGCCCATGGGAAGGAGGACCCACGTTACCTCTTCGGGCTGTGCCCAGCCGAGCCCCATGGGTGCAGGCCCGGCCACCAGGCGCTCGCGATCGAGCCCCACCTCCAGGCCTGGCTCCAGAGGGGGGCCCCAGTGACCCGCGTCTGGGCAAGGGAAAACGTCGTCCACAGTTTTTATTCTTCATTGGAGGTTTGTTGAACCGTTCTTTATCTCATCCCTCACCTAGGACCAGTTTGCCTTGGGTGGCCCTACCAGGGGCATAAAGCCCCGAACAACATAGCTCCTAGGATCATTGGTACACGCAAACCCCTCCACCACGATAAGGTGACAGTTTAAGGAGGGGTCTGCAGGATCTACAGGACCAGTCTGCGGTTACTCTTGGCAAATTCTGAAATACAGTGCATCCGGAAAGTATGTACAGCACATCACTTTTTACACATTTTGTTATGTTACAGCCTTATTCCAAAATTGATTAAATTCATTTTTTTCCTCAGAATTCTACACACAACACCCCATAATGACAACGTGAAAAAATTTACTTGAGGTTTTTGCAAATTTATTAAAAATAAAAAGAACTGAGAAATCCCATGTACATAAGTATTCACAGCCTTTGCTCAATTCTTTGTCGATGCACCTTTGGCAGCAATTACAGCCTCAAGTCTTTTTGAATATGATGCCACAAGCTTTTCACACCTATCCTTGGCCAGTTTCGCCCATTCCTCTTTGCAGCACCTCTCAAGCTCCATCATGTTGGATGGGAAGCATCAGTGCACAGCCATTTTAAGATCTCTCCAGAGATGTTCAATCAGATTCAAGTCTGGGCTCTGGCTGGGCCACTCAAGGACATTCACAGAGTTGTCCTGAAGCCACTACTTTGATACCTTGGCTGTGTGCTTAGGGTCGTTATGCTGCTGAAAGATGAACCATCGCCCTTCGGAGGTCAAGAGCGCTCTGGAGCAGGTTTTCATCCAGGATATCTCTGTACATTGCTGCAGTCATCTTTCCCTTTATCCTGACTAGTCTCCCAGTTCCTGCCGCTGAAAAACATCCCCACAGCATGATGCTGCCACCACCGTGCTTCACTGTAGGGATGGTATTGGCCGGGTGATGAGCGGTGCCTGGTTTGATACCAAACGTGACGCCTGGCATTCACACCAAAGAGTTCAATCTTTGTCTCATCAGACCAGAGAATTTTGTTTCTTATGGTCTGAGAGTCCTTCAGGTGCCTTTTGGCAAACTCCAGGCAGGCTGCCATGTGCCTTTTACTAAGGAGTGGCTTCCGTCTGACCTCTCTACCATACAGGCCTGATTGGTGGATTGTTGCAGAGATGGTTGTCCTTCTGGAAGGTTCTCCTCTCTCCACAGAGGACCTCTGGAGCTCTGACAGAGTGACCACCAGGTTCTTGGTCACCTCCCTGACTAAGGCCCTTCTCCCCCGATCGCACAGTTTAGATGGCCGGCCAGCTCTAGGATGAGTCCTCGTGGTTTTGAACTTCTTCCACCTACGGATGATGGAGGCCACTGTGCTCATTGGGACCTTCAAAACAGCAGAGATTTTTCTGTAACCTTTCCCAGATTTGTGCCTCAAGATAATCCTGTCTCAGGATTGTCTACAGACAATTCCTTTGACTTCATGCTTGGTTTGTGCTTTGACATGAACTGTCAACTCTGGGACCTTATATAGACAGGTATGTGCCTTTCCAAATCATGTCCAATCAAATGAATTTACCACAGGTGGACTCCAATTAAGCTATAGAAACGTCTCAAGAATGATCAGGGGAAACAGGATGCACCTGAGCTCAATTTTGAGCTTCATGGCAAAGGCTATGAAGACTTATGTACATTTGCTTTCTCATTTTTTTTATTTTTAATAAATTTGCAAAAACCTCAAGTAAACTTTTTTCATGTTGTCATTATGGGGTGTTGTGTGTAGAATTCTGAGAAAAAAATGAATTTAATCCATTTTGGAATAAGGTTGTAACATAACAAAATGTGTAAAAAGTGATGAACTTATAAATTCATTCATGTCAATTTTCTGTGATGTTTTTCTCATGTGCCAGAATGACTAAATTTCTCTTCCTTGAATGCAGCATTGTTCAGCGGAGTGGAGTGAGAATGCGGTTCAAAGTAGCGAAAGAGCTTTCGCATGCGGCTGAAGACACACCAATGATGAGTGCTGTGATACGTAGCGAATGCAAAATAAGGATGGCCTCTTTGTACTGCTAAATGCATTAGCATGCTTCAGAGAGATTAGCATCAGCCAGCAGTTTATTGATCAACATTGCTTTTGCCACAGCAATTTCATTTTGCAAGCTCATACAGTTTTGCTCTGTGCCTGCAAGTGCCTGAAGTGGTTTCAGGAGAGAATGATCAAGAAATAATTCTGATTTTGGCTGGAGAAGTGATGTGGCCCTCAATAATTCAACATTACTCTGATAGAATCTTGTCTCCATTTCCACAATAGCTCTATCAAGAATGCTGAACATATCCCTTTTAAAAGTCTGATTATGAGCAATTTGTTCATCATAGTCATCAAGCCCAAGCGTAGACACGACAATACAATCATCAAGCTGTGAATTAACTTTCTGTTTCCTTCTGAGTGAATTGGTAGGCCTACTTTCACACTGAGAGAAATGCTCCTCCCAGAATGAGTGGCTTCTCATCTCCTTCAGTTTGGCACAAATCTACTGCATGTGCCTGTGGAATTGCATTGGCTGGTTTCAACACACCAAGCACATGTAGGAGGAATTTTTCTGTATTGATGAAATTCTGCTTTTTCAAAAGACCGCATGCCTCTATGCAAATGTCAAAAGGGACAGTGTCAGCCTCTGCTACCTCTGAGAGAAGCCCCCTTATATCTTCCTCATTGTTGACAATAGACTTTGTGACATCATAATGACTGATCCATCGTATGTCTAGAAGTCTTTTCAGTGTGGGTGTATTGTATGTGTGTGAAACATAATGTCTGTGACAAAATGTGTTCAATGAATTTGACCAGTCCAAGAACTTCTTAGCCAGAGGTTCTGATTCCATTGCATGTATCACTGCTAAATGGAGCTGGTGGTTGTAGCAGTGTACATATGGAGTGTACTAACCAACTTTGTTTTGTAACAAAGCCTGGACACCACGCCTTGCCCCAGACATGACAGAAGCACCATCAAAACAATGACACACTAAATTGTCTGGGCTGTAACCTAGCTTAGAGAGATGTGACAGAATTTGGTTATAAATATACTCAGCATCAAGCTGATTCAGCCAATCAGGTGTTCTTCAGGGATGGAGTTCTGGACAAATCTAATCACTACAGACAAATTCTCAATGTTACAGCGATCCTTGGTACCATCACTTTTAATGCAAAGTCCAGGAGAGTCAGCTTTTTCATATTTGGTCCTGATATCTTTTACCTCCATTTTGGCAAGAGTCTCAATTATTTCATTTTGAATTACATTGGATGTGTAATTTGCGTTGTCTGGGATGTATTTTACAATTTCTGCAAGTTTGGCATCTTTTTTGATTGTGCAATCAAAGAACTTAAGGAAAAGTCCCTCCTCCCCACCTTCGTGATTTTGACCACGCAGAGCCAGTTCATTGACTGCGAGGAACTGAATGGCCTCCCCAATGCTTTTCACATAATATCTGTTCTTTTCTCTCTGGGTTGGACCCAGTAGTTGAACTATGCTTTCACCCGTCTCTGCCCGACGCCGATACTCTTACCATGCAGACATGGCTCTGACGTGAGGGATACTAGACGCGTGTTTGTGGAAGCCGCCACCGTCTTTTTCTAGAGCTTTTTTCCAATTAGTGTAGCCGTGTTTGGTGAATATGTCCTTGCGGTCCGAATTGGAAACACTAAATTTGCGGCTGGCATCACGGACAACAGAATATTCAATCCATGGTTGAGACTGATACCAGCTTGCACTAAAACATCCTGAGTGTCTTTCCGAATGCGCGCTTGGGATAATTAATAAAAATGGGCTGGGATGGGCTACCCATATTTAAGTCAGGCAGACCGGACTGTATATTTTGTTGAAGGCAGAGGTTTGGAGCTTTTAGCTTCTGATACGTTAATTTATTTTCCGGTTGGTGTCCCGTGAAATGTAACGCTACATCTGAGTTGGCGGAAGCGCGTTAACTCGGGATTGCTTCTTCTCTCTTCGCGCTCGTGCACTTCTCCGCGCCGTTTCGCCTTTTGATTTCGCGCATGCTCTGAACTGTGCTGTCCACAGTATAGTGGATAGTGAATAGTAAAAAATCTCTATTTTAAAATTGGCCAATTTATTACTAAAGATACCTTATAATGTCATGAACATCTCCAGAAAATGTGTTTTTTGTTAAAATCTGTGATGATGAGGTCCAAAAGTGTGATTATCTGATGTGGACTTGCCCATCAGGAGTATCTCTACTCCAAATCGATGATCTAATCCACCATAGAAACTGCACTTGCCCTTTTAACTCTGTAAAATCTGAATATCCTCATTGATACGGTCCTTGTTCTCTTTAAATGCGACATCAAGCCTTTCTATCAGAATAAACACATCTTCATCTTTGTTCAGATCTGCTCAAATTGACATCTCAATTCTGCTCCTGTAAGCAACAGTCCAACCCCAAGTGTGTGTTTTTTATTTCTAAGCTCAGTAATCCGTGTCCATATTAAATCTTCATTTTTCCAGCTCTCGTATTTCTTTCTCTTGTCAAATGCAGGCAGGATTCTATAATTATCAGCCATCCTCTACTATGAATGTTAAACTTTAATAACAACACAACACCTTTGATGTTAACCACCCACTTTTTATTCTTCTCTCCCATAAAACACACCCGTCACGAGTAACCTCCTACAAACCCACTCTCCTCAAACCCTGAATGTCCTACTCCCAGTCGGGACGCAGTCCTGTAATCCCACAAACAGAAGCACATATATAAGATATAGAACATAACAACTTAACAGAATGAAGCTCCCGGTGTGCAGTTCAAGTCCAGCAAGGATATCCAACAAAGCCCTAAATATGATGGCTTTAATAGACCTGCCATTGCTGTGTCCAAACATGATGGTGCCGTGTAGATAAAGTGTTGTCATATCTACATGGTGGGACTGAAATGTATGCAAATCCCCTTTAATGAAGGTCTGCAGTGCACTTTGATCACATCTGAATTGTTTGATTTGTAATTTGAAACTATGAGGCAGAGGAGGAAATCAAGACAAATGTTTCTTTGACCAAAACCTTATGGAGGGCACTGTGACCCTGAAGTGTTCTTGTTATTTTTACTGACTTTATGAAGTTATTTCTTCCACTTTTATTTTCACAGGGCTTTCCCATTTCACTTGTCCATGCATTGAGGTGTCTAATGGTCTCCAGCTCAGGGTTGTCCATGTGAGAAGTGAATCTGAGAAGAGAAGGGCAGACACTTAAAGAGAGAGAAAAGTTTCCCACAGAGCATGGCCTCTGCTAAAGAAGATGGTGTGGATGAAAGAACGGTGGACATTAAAGAAGAGGACTGTGAGTGGCTCACACCAGAGGATGTGTGTGTGAAGCTGGAGAATCACGAAGAAAGAATTTCAGTTTTTAAAGAAGAGGAGGAGGAGTGCAAGGGGGTGACTGCTGCCATTAAAGCTGAGCATTTGAATGATTTCTCCATTGGTCTTGAAGTTCAAAAGCATGAAACTGAGGATATTTTCCAGCAAGATGCCTGTGAAGAATCTCCATCGACTTTACAGCCCTGGTCCACTAATACGGGACGACTGGCTATGCAGGAGAATTCTGTAGAACTGAAATCAGAATTATCAGAGTGTGAAGAGAAAATCACAGAGAGAAATGGGAGAGAAGGAGAAGAGTCAACTGGGAGCGTTGGAATAAGTGAGTAATTTGAATAAATATAAAAGAAAGAGAGAGTTTATAAATTCTAATGGTGGGTGCTTTAATGTTTTTAGAAGATTTAAATCAGTGGAAAACACGGTTAATTGAATTTGGATAAAGACCACCTGCTTGGGTGCATGATAATAAACAATAGCTTACCTAATAAATGATACATTAGAAAATTTGGGTGAATAAGGAAAAATCTAAAGTGTTGAGCACATGACTTGAACATCATGAGGCTTTGACTGAAGCTGTGACGTATGTTAGGCCAACAGCACATTATGTACAATGAGAATATCAAAAGTCATATTTTGTTAAAGACATGTATATTTCTTAAATTGTTCGGCAGTAAAGGCAGAAATGTCCACATAAAGAAAGAAATAAGTAAGCATAAAATCCTCACCCCTGTGCACTAAATAAGAGTGAATTTGCTCCAGCCAGTGCCCACCTAATATGTGCTTTATCTTTCTAATGGTAATCTCATGCACTTTGACGTTAACAGTGACAGGAGCTATGATGACATTCGGGGGGGGGGGTCTTGTCTCAGGGTCTTCTTTCAGCATCTTGTGTTCTGCTCTCAGCCTGAACTCGCTGGGCAGCATGGCCTGGACAAGTTGGCAGTGTTGTGAAATCTTCACTTGGAGATGATCTTGGGCCCTTACGTCTCCCACATTCACATCTGGAAAACACATATAGACGTGTAGTTTCCTGTTGACCGGAAGTGAACGCTGGCGTTTCTGTCTGCCACTTCTTGCCAGTGTTCTGTCTGTATACTTTTTCCTAGTTGCTTTTTATTCATTTTTTTTGCCTTTTGCATTGTATTAAAAACTGATAACACGCATTTGCATGTGCGTCCCTTGCCTCCTTCAGCCTCAACACGAGCCCTCCTAGAACTGTTCTTTGCTGGCTGCAACCGGTGTGGGTAAGTGTAAACTTTCTCACTGTTTCTCTGCTCATGTAAATAGCTTGATGAACAGGTGGTTGAAACTGCTGCTTCTCAATTGCTGAGTTCTTGTAGAAATCCCAGAGGTGACAGTCTACTGGCTAACGTGTTATTTTAATTGGGCCGAGTAGGTACACATGGGGGTACATTGCTTTGCTTCCAATCTGGAATTTGCTTGGGTGACTTCTGGAAATTCACTATGATAAACTTCAATTGGTTGTCATGGATTATTATGTGTACTTTGCTATCTAATCCAGTCACATCCTCAAAACTAAAATATTCACCAGATGAAGTGTATCGACTTTGATCAAACTGTGAAGTGCCTGCTGATCTCTTGCTGCACCACGGCATTCTCCGACGACCAACGAATGTTCACTGAGGCTCTCGTCGTCGTTTTTGCCTCAGCGGGAGTAGCGGCGGGTCTACTCCTTTAATTTGGTCTGAAGGACACACATGTCCACGTACCTCTGAGCGATGTGCTAATCACAACATGTTGATTCCTTTGGTAAAATCACCGGAATATACGTCCATAGACTCTTTGAAGTTTGGATTATTTAATACTCGATCTATCTCTAACAAAGCTCTACTGATTGGTGATGTTATCATAGATACTAATATGGACTGTTTATGTCTTACGGAGACTGGCAGCAACCCGGTGATTATTTCCATCTAAATCAAGCGCTCCCTCCAGAGTTTGTCTGCATCTCCAAATCCCGTTCTTCGGGGAGGGGAGACGGTCTTGCAATAATATACCGTGAAGACTTAAAACTGTCACCGATACCTCTTCCAGCGTATACATCCTTTAAACTGGCAAACTAAATGGACCTTCACCTATTATAATTGCTGTTTTATATAGACCTTCTAAATAATCAAGTGGTTTTTATTGCTGAAATTTTTATTGTTTTAACAATTTTGTGTGCAATGTCTGCTAATGCCATCCTCATGGATGATGTTAACATACACGTTGACGTGCCAACTGATGCACTGACAACTGATTTTAATGAAATCCTTGACAGTTTTAATTTCATTCAATATGTCAACTTTCCGACTCATAACAAGGGTCATATTTTAGACTTAATTTGCTGCTCTGCTATCACACTTCACAATCTTATTCCCACTGAATTACCTATCATGGTCACATTTGATGTTAGCTTACCTCTCAGTAAATTAAAGGTTCAGCATGTAAATTCATTTCGTAATGTCAAGCATGTAAACCCAGAGACCCTTATAGCTTGTTCCGTGATCCTAACCTCTCTCTCATTTCTCTCATTTCTCCTAGGGTACGAAGTAGAAAATGGCCGACAGTGGGGTAACTCGCGTTGAAATCGTAATTGAGGAACTCCAAGCACTTGATGAACAGATTCAGAAACTCCTGTCCCGACGGAAATACCTGAGAAATCTGAAGGCCCGGCTGTTGGATAAACCGTCCTTGCCATCTGGAACCGGCGAAACATCAACCCAGCGTTGTGCCGACCTCACCCAGCGTCTCGTAGGAGCGGCGCGCTGCTGACCTCGGTGGATTTCAGCTATGCAGGCGGGGTTCAAGGCCAGAGCACCTCCATCGGCACAGGCGAGCATTTTATCTCAGAACCGGTTTGACCCTCTACGCGTCCCCATTTCGCCTTCAGCACCTGGTGATGTATTAGTGGTAGGTGATTCCATCGTTAGAAACCTTAATGTTGCATGCCCTAATGCAAAATCGTTTGTTTCTTGTTTTCCCGGTGCTCGTGTCCGAGATGTAATGAAACGTGCGCCAGCAGTCTACGAGAAACACAAGGAGAGGGCAGTTGGATCAATCGTCTTGCATGCCGGCGTAAACGATATAAGGCACCGACAATCAGAAATCCTGAAGGCTGACTTCGCAGCTTTGATTAGAGACACGAAGGAGAGGACCCCATCGGCAAAGATCTTCGTTTCGGGTCCACTACCTCTCGTCAGACGATCCAACGAGTACTACAGTCGTCTGCTAGGGTTGAACAACTGGCTACAGGGTTTCTGCAAGAAGAAGGATGTCGGTTTCATCAACAATTGGAATCTCTTTTGGAAAGGCGCGTCTCTTCAAGCGTGATGGCCTGCATCCGAACAGTTTCGCCGGGTCCTCTCCGAAAACATATCGAAGGTAATTCGTTTTCTTGACTATCTATCTCTGCTCTTAACCCTTCCGAAATAATACTGCTGTGCCAGGACATGATGAATGTTTAATAGAGTCTTCCGTTAAAGTTCACACCATTAATACTGTAATAAGCAATCTCAATGCACGTAGAAAACCTAGGAAATACGGCATAAACTCCAATAATCTAATTAAAATCACTATTTTAGAGGAACAATGTATTAAAACTATAAAACAGATCACAGATTAAACAAAAATATACACAGAGCGCTAATAATAATAATTTAGTTCCTATTCCAAATAACAATAACGCACATAGTACTCATCTCTGCACCTCCGAAACATTAAATATGGCACTATTAAATGTTAGAGCTTTAACTAACAAAACGTTTTTTATCAACGATCTTATTAGTGATAAAAATAGATCTTATTGCACTAAATGAAACATGGCTGAATTCAGATGCGCGTCAGTTTTAATCGAATCTGCCTCCGGATTACAGTTTTACTCATTCAAACCGCCAGGGAAAAGGGGCGGATTGGCTAACATTTACTCGAGCGATTAAAATGTAAAGATGTCAGTTTTGGTAAGTTCAAGTCCTTTGAGTATCTCGCCGTTGTTATTCATGGAGATTCTCAAGTTCTAGTACTATCCGTGTATAGACCTCCTAAATATAACGCGCCGTTTTTTGAGGAATTCTCTGACTTAATGTCAATTTTAATTACTAACTATGACACACTCCTAATAGTTGGCGACTTTAATTTTCATATAGATAATCAGTGTGATCTAAAAGTAAAAGAATTTATGAACCTCCTGGATTCTTTTGATTTGAGACAACTCATAAATCAGCCTACACATAAAGCAGGTCATACATTAGACTGATTAGTGATTACTAAAGGACTGAAAGTTGATATAAAACAGATCATTGATATTGGTCTATCAGACCATTTTCTTCTACTTTTAATATAGAAATAATGATAAAAACACTCATGAGAAGCATATTGTTAAAAAACGCTTCTTTGATTCGGCAGCAGCTTTAAAACTTACAAACATTTTAAGCAATCAGTCCGTTTATAGTGCCAGCTATAATAGCGAGGACAATGTAAATAGTAAGGTGGAAAGATTTAATTCTAAAGTGAGAGCTGCTGTTGACATAGTTGCACCTGAAAAGACAGTGAAAAAATCTTCTAGCATTGTTATACCATGGAAGACCCAAAGAGTGTCTGATTTAAAGAGAACATGCCGTAGAGCTGAGCGTCAATGGAGGAAGACTAAACTTACTATCCACCACGAAATATTAAAAGTCAAAATAACAGAATACAATAACACTGTCCGTCTTGAGAGACGCTGCTATTTCTCAAGATTATAAATAACAATGCTAGTAATCCCAGAGTCTTATTTTCAACAATTGATCACCTACTAAACCCAGGTAGCTCAAAGGAATGCCTCCTAAGTGCTTCCAGTGAAACCTGTGAGGCTGTCGCTGTATTTTCAATCAAAAATTAATGATATTAGAAATAACATAGTATATCTCCCCAACACTAAGGATCCCCTAAACCCCAACATCCTGTTATAAACAAATTAAACTCTTTCACTAGGATAGATTTACCTGATTTACAAAAATAATATCTCAATTAAAACCCTCCACCTCGTCCTTGACCCGATACCAACAAGGTTTTTCAAAGAAGTATCAGGCGTGCTAATTGATAATGTTCTTGACATAGTAAATTCGTCACTAGATACTGGGGTCTTCCCAGACTGTCTTAAGACTGCTGTAGTTAAACCCCTACTTAAGAAACATAATCTTGACCCTCGCTCTTGAAAATTTTAGACCCATCTCTAACTGCCTTCTTAAGTAAAGTTCTAGAGAAGGCAGTCATTATGCAGTTAAATGACCACCTAAATAAACATGCTATTCTTGATAAATTTCAGTCAGGTTTTAGAACAAATCACAGCACAGAAACTGCACTCGTTAAAGTAGTAAATGACTTGCGGGTAAATGCAGACAGAGGCCATTTATCTGTTCTCATCCTCTTAGATCTGAGTGCTGCATTTGACACCATTGATCACAACATTCTTAGAAATCGCCTTAGTCAATGGGTGGGCCTCTCTGGCAGTGTCTTAAATTGGTTTGAATCCTACCTGACAGGGAGAAAATATTTTGTTAGTTGTGGGAATTACAACTCAAGACACATGATATCCAATATGGTGTTCCACAAGGCTCTATCCTGGGTCCGCTGTTATTCTCAATCTACATGCTTCCGTTAGGTCAGATTATCTCAGGGCACAACGTGAGCTACCACAGCTATGCTGATGACACACAGCTGTACTTATCAATAGCACCTGATGACCCGATTCTATTGATTCACTAACACAATGTCTGACTAGTATCTCAGAATGGATGAATAGTAATTTTCTCAAGTTAAATAAAGAGAAAACTGAAATTTTAGTGATCAGCAATAATGGATACAATGAGGCTATTAGAAATAAACTGGATACATTAGGATTAAAAGTCAAGACGGAGGTAAAAAGCTTAGGGGTGATTGTTGACTGTAATCTGAATTTTAAATCACATATTAATCAGATCATTAGGACAGCATTTTTCACTTAAGAAACATAAGTAAAGTTAGACCTCTTATATCACTGAAAGATGCTGAGAAATTAGTTCACGCGTTTGTTTTCAGTCGACTAGATTACTGTAATGCACTCCTCTCAGGACTACCCAAAAAGATATAAATCGTTTGCAACTAGTGCAGAATGCAGCTGCTAGAATCCTAACTAGGAAAAGAAAATCAGAACACATCACTCCAGTTTTGATGTCACTACACTGGTTACCTGTGTCATTCAGAATTGACTTTAAAATTCTGCTTATGGTTTATAAAGCCTTAAATAATCTCGCCCCATCTTATATATCGGAATGTCTGACACCTTATATTCCAAATCGTAACCTCAGATCCTCAAATGAGTGTCTCCTTAGAATTCCAAGAACAAAACTTAAAAGAAGTGGTGAGGCGGCCTTCTGCTGTTATGCACCTAAAATCTGGAATAGCCTGCCAATAGGAATTCGCCAGGCTGATACAGTAGAGCACTTTAAAACACTGCTGAAAACACATTACTTTAACATGGCCTTTTTATAACTTCATTTTAATCGTAATTTAACTTAATCCTGATACTCTGTATGTTCAATTCATCATAACAACTATTCATGGTGGCTCTAAAATCGGTACTGACCCCTACTCTCTTTTCTGTTTCTTTTTCCGGTTTCTTTGTGGTGGTGGCCTGCGCCACCTCCACCTACTCAAAGCTTCATGATGCTCCAACAATGATGGACGGATTAAAAGGAAGAAGTCTACGTGACCATCATCATCATCAAGCCCTTCCGTGAGAACCCTAAATCCAAAGAGGACTGTTTCATTTATGTTAGGTAGAATGCCCAGAGGGGACTGGGCGGTATCATGGTCTGGAATCACTACAGATTTTATTTTTCTCCAGCCGTCTGGAGTTTTTTTGTTTTTTCTGTCCCCCCTGGCCATTGAACCTTACTCTTATTCGATGTTAATGTTGATTTTGGAGCGTCTAGCTAAAAAGACGGGACTTGTTGTACACAAGGAAATGTACTCGGATCACATGTTGAAATACAAAAATGCTCTCTCTGCTGCCAAAACTGTATACTATTCTAACATTATCAATACAGGAGGGAATAATACTAGAGCTCTTTTTTTCTCCAGTGAAAAGGCTAATTGCCCCACCAGAAAGTGCTACTCACCATAACCTCTCTGTTAAATACTGCTGCACTTTTTTGGATTTCTTCAACCTAAAAATTTAAAAAATCCACCAGCAACTTGCCTCCTCTATTCCTGCAGAAAAGGACATCCTATCAACTATCACCAATGTTCCCTTATCAACCACCCTATTATCAGATTTCAGTTTACCAGCTGAAAATAATATCTCGGAGCTTGTAACAAAATCTAATTCTTCCACATGCCAATTAGATCAAATACCTACAAGCTTTGTTAAGTTTTGTCTGTCTCATATATCCCCCATGATAACCACTATAGTTAACTCTTCCCTTACTACAGTCTCCCTCTCACTAAAAACAGCTCGATTCAATAAACACAGTTTAAAACTACCCTCAAAACTTTTCTTTTCAAACTGGCATATCAATTGTGAATTCTTCACTGTTACTGCCTGTCATATTTGTTTGTTCACTAATTATTACTTTGTGATTTATCATTTTCTTGTTTTTATTTTATTAATTGTTTAACTCTATTGTAAGGTGACCTTGAGTGACAAGAAAGGCTCTATTAAATAAAATGCATTATTATTATTATTATTATTATTACTATATTGGGTCAATTTGGAGTCACCACTCCACTTCACCTGCATATTTTTGTGGATGAAGGGAAGAACCAGAATAACCAGA
Source organism: Polypterus senegalus (assembly GCF_016835505.1). Classification (NCBI taxonomy): domain Eukaryota; kingdom Metazoa; phylum Chordata; class Cladistia; order Polypteriformes; family Polypteridae; genus Polypterus; species Polypterus senegalus. The sequence goes on along the minus strand of NC_053157.1, from coordinate 247,422,854 downwards.
AACCCCATTTGGAGCCCCTATGCAGAACAACTGTGGGCAGGATTTGACCCCAGGACACCTGAATAGTAAAGCAATTGTGGTGGATATGTTTGTATGTTTATTTTTAGGCCAAATAAGGTTCTAGAGGATGTAAATATCATCACATACATTACATTACAATTAAGAAGAGAATCCCCAAATTCACACACATGATTGGGTAGGAAGGCTCTGATCGGAGGCGTTAGAGTTGATATTGATCACACATTCCATTAGGATCTGCTGATGTCAATAATAATAATAGTGTTTTTCTTTTTTTTTTTTAAATAATGAATGTATTTTTAACCATGCATAAACTTCACATTCCATAATAAATTGCTACATCATACACAAAGAACATTTACCCATAATGCACACATAATGAAACAAAAACAAGATGAACAAAACAAAAGGCATGTCTTAATCATACTCCACATTTCTAATAAAAGAAAATGTTCAGTTAGATATTTGTAGCCGTCTGCAAATAAATCAGTCAACAAACACTCACTGGCAGATGGAATTGTGGATCTAAATGATCTAGAAGGTGACATCTTCCAGAACTGAAAGTGGCTGGTGGTCCAGGCTTACGAATTCCACTGTTTTTGCTGTCACAGTAAGTCTTTGGCGTTCTTGCTGTCAGTATTATAAGGCTGAGTTTTCTAAGTGCTGCCATTATTGGAGGTCGAGTGAGAGTAGGTGACTGAGTTAGACTAAGCTTGATGGTCACCTCAGCCTTTCAACATCTTGTTCTTCACACCAGTCCATTTTATGTTGTCATCTCAGATGCTGAATAAGGTTTGTATTGTTGAAAGTGATAGCAGAGAATCCTCCATGGCTGACTTCTTTTTGCACAAATATTACAAACCGCAAATGTGTTATCTCCTGTAGGAAGGCAATAAAACTGTTAGACTGTTCGAACTTTGTCTGGCATGCTTTTTATCATTCAAGATCAGACGTTAAGATCAGTTAACTTGGTGATCATCAGTCAAGTCATTTGGAGTGAAAATTGGCTGATTTGAATTTGTGATTGATTGATCAGATCAGGCCTGTCTTTCACATGTGTGAGACAGATGGAGAAATTGAACAGACAGCAGCAGAACATGTAAATACCACACACGGAGTGGCCAGACCATAAATGACACCTTAGTGTGATAAAGGAACTCCAACCAGTGTGCCACCACTTTACTTGTACTGTTTCATTTATTTTAAAAGACAGGTAGTGCTTAGGAATTTGGACATCAAACCCTAAAGTTTCAGGTTCACATTCAGCAACTGACACCATGTGACCACGAGCAAGTCACGTGACCTGTCTGTGCTCCAGTTAGAAAAACAATAGAAATGTAACCAATTGTGTCTCAAATGTTGTAACTTGGCTTGCATAAAGGTGTCAGGAAAAAAATAATAATAGTAGTTAATAATAGTTAAAATGTTTGTGTTATTTCAGATTTACAGAAGAATGGCTGCTTCTCTACACCTTCATTTTGTCAGCCCTCTCCTCAATACAAAGAGAAAGGTATGAAGAAATCAGCAAGAGGCTCAGAGAACCTGACAGTAGCCTTTTTGCAGTGCAGTTCTTTCCCTGCTACTGGAGTAACACAGACAGAAGCCATCAAAACTGAACAACAGCAAGTGGAGAAATAAATCCAAATGCGCACTGTTAAAAAATGTTTTTTTTGAATGTGACAATCAATTCACAACTAAAAGTGATCTTAAGAAGTATATCAAGATTCACACAGGAGAAAAACTTCATTGCTGTTCAGAATGTGGTAAGTCGTTCTCAGCAAGAAGCAGTCTTCAGAGGCACAGAGTAATCCACACAGGAGAAAAACCTCATTGTTGTCCAGAATGTGGTAAGTCGTTCTCAGCGAGAAGCAGTCTTCAAGGCACAGAGTAATCCACACAGGAGAAAAACCTCATTGCTCTTCAGAATGTGGTAAAATGTTGTCATGGAGAAGTGAACTAAAGTTGCACAAAAAAATTCACACAGGACAAAAACCTCATTGCTGTCAGGATGTGGTAAATCTTTCTTAAGGAGACACTGTCTTCAGGGGCACAGAAGAATCCACACAAGAGAAAAACCTTATTGCTATCCAAACTGTGGCAAACGATTCTCACGTCAAACACACTTAGGTGCCACAGAAGGATCCACACTAGAGACAAGCAATACAACTGTTCTGAATGTGGTAAAGGGTACTCTTCCAGAAAAAAGTTTTTGAAGACACACACAAAGTCATATTGGAATAAAGCCTGTCCCAGAATAGACAAATAATCATTCAATTTGCTCATCAACCAAAAATATTGAAGACAAATCTTATGAATGAGGTAAATGACTCCAGTTGAAAGTAGTTAATAAGTACATAAGAATAGTGGAGAAAACACTGAAAGTGGCAAACAGATCGTAGATGTAAGGTACCTCAGAGCCACATATGAATTCACACTGGAATGAATGCACTGGAATACAACACATATTTCACAAACAGCAAGAATTTTCTTCAACAACTTATAGATGCAGGAAAAACCTCATTGTTACCCTAAATGTGGTTAACGCTTTTCAGACAGCAGTGGGCTTCATAGTCATAAATGACTGGATTACTTGTGTAAGCCTCTTAGTTGTTCTGAATGTTGAATGTGGTCCTCCTATATCAGCCGTCATCAGCAACATGTAAGGTTTCATGAAGGACACAGTAACTGTACTGCCTGGACGTCAACCAGAGGGACTGATCATCTCTGCACCAGTGCTGTGACATAAGATGGTGAACAATATAAACACCAGACAACAGAAAGAAGTAGCAACAGTACTGTGCGGTGATAACAACTTCAACCACAGAACACAACTAAAAAGTTCAACGTAATAATGAAAAAATGGAGAAGTCAAATCAAATCCACAATGCAGTGCCAACTACCAGGAGGTGCCACTGACAACAAGGGGAATATTTTTGTTTCGGAGGTTTGGAGATGGGGCCTTATCTGAGTAGCAATGAACTTGTACCGTCTCTGGGATGTCATCTGATGGCTGATGCCTGGGCTGAGTGCAGACAGCCATTCTTAACCCTGATAATGAAGAAGTCATTTAGTGACGTCAGTTGATAGCCAATACTGTCCAATCAGATACTAGGAAGGGACAGTCAAGGAGGACAGGAGACTAAAAAGAGAGCCGTGACATGACAGACCAATGTAGAGGGGCTTTATAAGACTTTTACACTAATTTAGGATATCATTTATAAATGATTATAGTCTTTACAAACCAAACACATTCATTGGCTCTGTGTCAAGGGTGAGTCCAAAAGTGGGAATTTAAGAAGATCTAAATACAAATTAAATGAAACATTCAGGGTTCAAAGAGAAATGTTTAAGACCTGAAAAGGGAGTCACAACAGCATGGTAAGGTTAGCATGGGGGACCACAGTTGTGAAGAATATCAATTAATGTATAGAAGGAATATTATTTAAAATAATAATAATAATAATAATAATAATGTTTTGAGAAATGGGACACCATAATGAATGCAGAAACACAATGCAAACGACATGAACTGATGTTATTGTCTGACACATAAGATAAAAGGGAAGACAAAGTAGAAACACACACAGATTTCTGCTGCCGTGCTGGTCATTTGATAAATTAACCTAAAATATAACGGATGTCACTTTGCTCCATGTCAGTATATCCTGGGGTGCTGTTTGATGGAGGCTCTATACTCTGAATGAGTTGGTTCAGGTTTCAGTTTGAGTTCAGCACCTTCTTCATATCGATACCTAAGACAATGTTTCTTCACGTCGAGGCTACAAGCTGGAGGCCACAGGAGCTCAATAAACTCCAACAGCAGGATGGACGATTAGAAAGCTCTACTTTGAGAGAGTGTCAGCTACACAAAGCTTCAGCTTCATTTAATTGAGATCTCCAAAAAGCACAAGTGGCCCCTTCTGTACCCCCACCACTAAAGGTCAAATTTGACCCCCTCACTACTCATTGCTGGTTCTCTCTGCTTGGACTTTCTGTATTTTGTAAGTTAATGTTTCATTATTTGGCCACACTCTTTTTACATTTCATTTCATTGATGTTCTCAAATGTGTGAAACCGAAAACAAAAGAAGAAAGCTGATTGGTGATAAGACCTGTCAGTCACTCCTGAGTGGACTGTTGAGGACAGCCATGGCATGCAGACTTCAGAGTTCATGTGTTTTTGATTTCCAATCTGTGACCATACACTGAATCAGTCTGTTATTTATCGGTTAGCATGATCTGAAACTGTAATGTCATCACAAAGATCACACAAACACGTAATGTGACATTTGTGATCAATCGCTTTTGTTGATTTTTATGTCACCATTCATCAGCCCTGTATAGAGTGACACTTCCAGATCGGCAACCCCACTGCACCCTGTAGCACATTTGGAGTTTTGGGACTGGAGCACAAAGTGGATGGCACTCTGAGAAGAACAGACTTGTAAGATGTGGCAAAACCAGCTGCCCTCCCTGGTCTGTCCTCATTCAGAAGGACTCACCTGAGTGGTGGGATTGTTCTGCGCCGCTCCTGTTAGCCGACATTTCATCAGCTTGCTTTCTGCGTTTCATCTGATAACCAGCAGAGTTAATCAAAGATGAGCCAGGCCTGTTACAATGTGAACATTTTTATATTTTGGTTTGCTTTAAATAATTTTCCTGCTTCTTTACTTTGAGTTCTTGGAGGTATTGCACATTAGAGATTATTAATACATGAGCATTTGGTGGTAATAATGAATTGACAATTAATACACTGTTTTAATTGCTAAACTCTAAGTGTGGCCTGTTGCCATTTTGTCACTTTATCCTTCTTGACTGTGTTGATAGGACGTGTTGCACTGTTGCCTCCCTAGAATTAAGTGCCACATCACCGACGCTCGGCCTCACACCCTTCATCACATGTGAGGCAGAATCCAAGATTGCTGATCCAACTTTTAATCCCATTCCCTGCTTTGCCAGTCCCTTGGCTGTGTGTGTATCGAGGTGTATGGCTGATCAAACCTCTCCTCAAGGAGTCTACAGCACCGGTCAGATGAAGAACTTGACGCTTTGGGTTTAGACATAAAACTGAGAATACCTCATACTGGATATGCTGTAGACGAGTGAAAGGGTGTCCAGTGGGATATACTGAGGTAGTAAGGTAAGACACGTTCATTGTCATTTTATCTTTTAATATTTATTTATTATTTTTTTTGTCTTTGTTAAACAAGGTACAATATTGTGCTGTTTGGTGGGATAGATGTCTTCTCCCGAATGGTAACTCTTTATTACACACACACGCGCCTGCTTACCATCACCGTTTTAAAGAACACACGAGACACATGGAGACTTGACTATTTCCTTGTTTAATTTAGATCACGGTTGTCCAACATCGAACCTGGAGGGCTGCAGGTTTTCGTTCTAACCATTTTCTTAATTAATGACACATCTTTGCTGCTAATTAACTTTTCCCCCTTCATTTAAATTGACTTGCTATTTAAGACTCCGACCCCTTATCTGTTTCTTTTATTAAATGAGCCAACACATGACCAGATAACCTTTGCTGTCATACAGTATCAGAAAATAAAGAAAGCTGAAGGTCTTGGTGACGCTGATCTGCTTTCTGCTGCGGTCAAATGAGAGCACAGCCATGGAATTAAATAACGAGTTCAATTAACAACAACAATCGGCTTCTAATTAAGAAACTGGTTAGAGTGAAACTGGTGGGAGTTTGATACCCTAACTGGTCATGTTGATACCATATGGCTGGTCAATCGTTGGTTCACTTCACATCTCATTTTTATTTGGCTGCCATTTAAGGAAGAAAATAAGCAATTCAGAGGATTCTTCAATTAACAAAGGGAAGGAAAGGGAAGCGATGGGCGGAGTGAAGCCTCATGAAGCATCAAAACGTTTGAAGCAATTGTGTCGGAAATCGTATCGAAGCTTCGAAGCATTTGACACTCACCTCTCTAGTGACCCCTCCTGGCCATTTTCATTAACATTACACAAACTCATGATCCACTTCCATGACGTCGGTTATAACTCTTATTGCTTTTATTTTTTCGCTGCTACAGACTGACAACGAAGAGAAGGGTTCGTAAGCAACTTCTAGTGTCTGATGTCCAATATATATATATACTGCTCAAAAGAATTAAAGGAACACTTTTTAATCAGAGTATAGCATAAAGTCAATGAAACTTATGGGATATTAATCTGGTCAGTTAAGTAGCAGAGGGGGTTGTTAATCAGTTTCAGCTGCTGTGGTGTTAATGAAATTAACAACAGATGCACTAGAGGGGCAACAATGAGATGACCCCAAAACAGGAATGATTTAACAGGTGGAGGCCACTGACATTTTTCCCTCCTTATCTTTTCTGACTGTTTCTTCACTAGTTTTGCATTTGGCTACAGTCAGTGCCACTACTGGTACCATGAGGCGATACCTGGACCCTACAGAGTTTGCACAGGAAGTGCAACTTCTCCAGGATGGCACATCAATATGTGTCATTGCCAGAAGGTTTGCTGTGTCTCCCTGCCCAGTCTCAAGGGCATGGAGGAGATTCTAGGAGACAAGCAGTTACTCTAGGAGAGCTGGAGAGGGCCATAGAAGGCCCATAACCCATCAGCAGGACCAGTATCTGCTCCTTTGGGCAAGGAGGAACAGGATGAGCACTGCCAGAGCCCTACAAAATGACCTCCAGCAGGCCACTGGTGTGAATGTCTCTGACCAAACAACCAGAAAGACTTCATGAGGGTGACCCAAGGGCCCCATGTCCTCTAATGGGCCCTGAGCTCACTGCCCAGCAGCATGCAGCTCGATTGGCATCCGCCATAGAATACCAGAATTGGCAGATGCACCACTGGTGCCCTGTGCTTTTCACAGATGAGAGCAGGTTCACCCTGAGCACGTGACAGAAGTGAAAGGGTCTGGAGAAGTTATGGAGAACATTATGCTGCCTGTAATATCATTCAGCATGAGCAGTTTGGTGGTGGGTTAATGATTGTCTGCGGAGGCATATCCATGGAGGGTCACACAGACCGCTACAGGCTTGACAAAGGCACCTTGGCTGCCATTAGGTATCAGGATGAAATCCTTGGACCCATTGTCAGACCCTATGCTGGTACAGTGGCTCCTGGTGCATGACAATTCCTGGCCTCATGTGGTGAGAGTATGCAGGCAGTTCCTGGAGGATGAAGGAATTGATACCATTGACTGGCCACCACACTTTTCTGACCTAAATCCAATAGAACACCTCTGGGACATTATGTTTTGGTCCATCCAATGCCACCAGGTTGCACCTCAGACTGTCCAGGAGCTCAGTGATGCCCTGGTCCAGATATGGGAGGAGATCCCCCACAACACCATCTGTCATCTCATTAGAAGCATGCACCGATGTTGTCAGGCATGTATACAAGAACACAGGGGCCATACAAAGTGCTGCGGACAATTTGGAGTTGCTGCAATTAAATTTTGGCAAAATGGACTAGCCTGCCACATAATTTTTTCACTCTGATTTTTGGGGCGTTTTTGAATTCAGGGCTCTGTAGGTTGATCATTTTCATTTCCATCAAACGACGTGGCATCCTTTCATTCCTAACACATTACCCATCAGTATAGATATCCAGGAGGATTTCTTTTTCCCATTGAGATCTGATGTGTTTTCAAAGTTTTCCTTTAATTTTTTTGAGCAGTTTATATATATATATATATATATATATATATATATATATATATATATATATATATATATATATATATATATATATATATATATATATATATATATATATATAACTAACGCCGACAAGCAGAATGCACTATACGATAGCAAGAGTTAAACAAAATAAGACGCCTCATTCATGGATTCCCGGGTCTTTCAATTAGTATTTACCTTTGCACTGTATCATTATAATCGCTCCTGTTATTAGTATTAGAATTAACCCTCATCTTTCCCTGAGATCACATTTAATAGCCTTAAATGTTTTCTTTGGTCTGACTTAATTAAAATGGAGTAGACGGAAAATAAAGGTTTATCCCTGTACTTTGCCATGATATAGGTAAGCACATTTGAGAAAGAAAAGGTGAAATCCTTAAATCAGTTGTTATTATTCGATCAAGTATTGAAATATTTCATTTATTAATACTTCACAATATTTTGTGGAGCACGAAAGTAACGAATTAGCTACAAAGAAGTGACGCCGTCAATGGCTCAACTAACTAAGGTGGTTGCTTTTTCAAATTCTGAGCGTAGTGCTAGCCCGAGTTCGATCAGACTTAAAGACTCATCAAAATTAACAATAATAAAAAAAATGATCAGAATTGAAATCTTTATAATCAATTTGAACTAAATAATTTTAAGAGATTCTGTGGAAGGATCGCATAAGAGATCTGTTCGGGAATCACCAAAATCGCCATCAAAATGCGATGTCTAATTGCGGACGGCAGCTCACGTATTTACATTAATCCATTTCTATTCATTGCCATTTGACGTCCATGAACCCCTCCATTGAATAAGTCAGTGGTTCTCAACCTGTGGGCGCGAAGTAATAAAAAGGGGGCGCGAAGATGTGAAAAAAAGAAAACAAGAATCAAAAATATGAAAAAAATATCTGTTGGAACCAAATCAAATTAACTTAAACTACATTCTGATAATAGAACAATAAATACTGTATAGAGTTAGATAAATGTCGATAAAAGTTAAGTAGGTATAATCAAATACACATCTACATTTCAAAAAAAATGGAGGGGGGGGGGCGATTAAAACTGTTATGAAAACTCTGGTCGCAAACACTTAAAGGTTGAGAAAAGCTGGAATAAGGTGATAACAAAGCCACTGTGGTAGATCAGGTTGAATTTGCTCTGCTGCACCAAACATTCAAAGGTGTCAATCCGGAGCACATCAGAGAGGCTGAGAGACACGGCGCAGATCAGTCACCGGCACACAGACACACACGGGACACTCCAAGGTGAGCAGTGCACATATCAAGGTCGGCATTAAAGATCCTCTTGAGTGCTGAGGCAACAAAAAGCAGCGGGATAAACATATCTGGACCTGCTGTCGAAAAAACATTTGCTTTTAACAGCAGCATCCCTCCCTCGTGAACACATCTTCAAGGTCCGGACAGGCGATCAGTAAAACATTGTCTTACTCACCGCACAGCGCAATAATAAAACATTTCCTAAAACATATAGTAGTCCAGTCTGTATCATTCCTAAGCAATCTTCCAGTAATAGAGGCGCAATCCCAGTTACTAACACATTAACACTCAAAGTAAGAACACATTCCACCTTATTAATTTAATATTTAAAAATTTAAACCGCTAAACCCGCCATCAACAACTACAAAAACAGTTGAAATCGTTACTCAAATATTTTTTTTGTTACAGACATAAAACAAGATGCACGTTTCCATTTGATATATAGTGTTCTCGCCTTGCTCGCTTCCGGTCCACGCTGGAATTTGCTGTTTAAAAAAAAAAAAAAGAAAGAAAATCAGACTCTGTTGGGTCATAATTTACAGAGGGTGGACGTGGGACCCGAACCCACGTATGCTTTATTATGAAGTGGTAATATCGCTGCACCACTACTATTTTCAGGAGGGTGGTATATAATGTATGTTTTTCAATGTATGTACTGAAGACGAAAACAATTCTATATAGATGTATACTATATGACATACCTTCAGTGTTGCATGAAAACGTTGCATGAGGCGAAGAGTCCTGTTAGACTATTTACTGTTATGTGCTGCTTGAGCTACCGTTTATAGTACAACAGGTGGCCTACGTAGTTCTTAAATCGATATTGAAATGCACACACAAGTCTCCTAAATTATTTATTGAAATGCCTACATTTAAAGTGTCCGTTTTAGGAAGTCGTAGTTTTTGCTTGTTCCCGTTATTAAGAATTATAATTTCTCAGTGTCGCGTATTCGTTGCTACTCGCGAGTCCCGCTTCACTGAGATTCTGTTTTATATTCTGATAAGCAAACTTTTGAAAAGGAGCGTTGATTGAACTGACTATAGCAGACTTGTCATCTTCTTAAAATGACTTTATTCATTTGATATTGACAATTAATCATAAGGTCAAACATCAAGGAGGATTTGAGTTTGCATGGACTGCGCTGTTTCTTTTTTTTCGTGACATCGCGTCAGTAGAGTGCGTCACGTTAACAATGCATTGTGTCCTAAATGACAGCGCACACGCTTTTTTATATTTCCTAAAGGCCAATCTGTCTCAGTTTGCTCATTAATATATTTTGACAGTGTATTTTAGTGAGAATGATTATAAACATATTACTCATATTCATTTCTCATGTAGAAATGTAACGTTTGGTGAGTATAAATAAAAAGTAACAACACATATAATAGTTATGTTACATTGTTTATGATTAACAAAATTCATCGTTTATCGGAAATGTTCTACTTATACAGTCGATTTATTCCACTTCTGAAGGTGTACATTGTTGGTATTCTCCATTGCATTTGCTCCCGAGTGTAACGTGTGCCAGTGAAACCGAGGGATGGCAGACGAGCTCACGTAATGGGTGACAAGGCACATTCTCATCCTGATGCCCAGGCTCTTGTCATGAATATTCACATCTTGTGCCTTTTCTCGTTCTTGACATTTTACTATTATTATTGGACATGTAGAGGAAATGTGTTTTATTTAATGTCTATGAAAGGAAGGATGCCTTGAATGAAACTGAGTGTTGATGCTTTGGGTAACAAGACAGGTTAAGGAGCAGAGAACATTGAATGTGACATTGACTGCGGGGGATTGTGTAACTGGAAGATGGTTTAAGAAAACAGAAACGACAAAAGCTTAGTCTTTCAGTAATTCTATTTACGTCAATTATTTACTTTGTTGTGCTGCACGTCAGAAGATTACTTATTTACGCCCCAGCGCAGCCTTTGATAAGATGAATTCACAAGTAAAGGATGTTGATGACAAAGTCAGGTGCTTTTTTGAAAGTTTGGCTCCAGATGTGCTTATCCAGCTGCTCCTTCTTCTCAGTACTTGAGTGATCTTTACGTTCACCTCTGGATGAATTCGCAAAGTTTCTTTACAACTTTTTGTCTCATTAACGCAGAAATCCCGAGGCTTTCCTAAAATTGCAGAAGACACTGTTGATGGCGCTGATTCTGTTTTAAAGACAGTTGTGATTAGTTATACAGAGCTCGCTTTTACTCACATTGCTTTTTGGAAACCAATAATACAAATCAGCAACAGATCTGGGAATCACTGAATAGTAAAAACGTTTAATGAGGAGTGTCTTGCGCATATACTGGTGTAATGACCACGTCGGCTTTAATGAAGCATTTCTTAGCCTCTCTGATATGATCGACATGGGGTAGAATAGATTCTGGATTGTTATAATACGTGCTACCTTACGCAAAATATGCTCATCGATTTGTTACAGATTCTTGGTGGACACGATTCCACACCGAGGAAAAAGGTGCCCCATGTAAATCGTTCATAATGTCGCCAAAATATATTTGTTAACTTTCAGACAAGTACTACTGAACTGTTGTATACAAATTCCTTTTTTCAACATATGCGAGTCTCAACTAGAATTTGAACTCGGTTAGCGTATGTTATCAATATAGCACAGACAACCGCTTTTACGCTTTGAGCCAAAGCACTTCAGTAGACTAGTTACTGACCAAATCGACTGCTGACTGCGCGGATATCAATGACGTCATTACGTTAGCGTGTTCAAAATCACGTGACGGGCGCATTTGAAGCAAGCCTCTCGACACAGTGTCGAAACTTCAGTATCGAGCGGACCAACTACGAGCAACCCATCAGTGGTTATGAAACCCTCGCGGTCCGACGTCTTCACGGCCACAAGATCAAGCAAAGGTGCGGAAGGTGAGACAAAGTCGAACGTGGCGATCGTGTACTGGTGGGAATGCCAGCCGCTTTAAATTTGAGGAGGTGCTTGAGGCCGCGTGGTTCGCTTTTAAGTGTTTGGGGATTGAGCACCACGTGCAGGAGGAGGAGGCGGTACAGCAAATCGCACCTTCACGAGTTCACTGTGGATGACGCGGGTCGTGCACTTTTAGCTGCTGATACGTTAATTTATTTTCCGGTCGGTGTCCCGTGAAATGTAACGCTACATCTGACTTGGCGGAGGCGCGTTAACTCGGGATTGCTTCTTCTCTTTTCGCGCTCGTGCACTTTTCCGCGCTGCTTCTCCTTTTGATTTTGCGCATGCTCCGAACTGTGCTGTCCGCCGGGCACGCGCATGTTCAGCTGCTCGCTCCCGCACGGCCTCGTCTTTTATTTCTGATTTTTCTTGAACTCTACGTGTTCTTTGTTTTTTTTCCTTTTCGTCTAAAGCCGTCATCGGTAAACTTTATTAAAGTGGCGGCGAACGATGTAACTTTACAGGGCGCGTTCAGGTTTCATTGCCATCAGTTTGCCTCCTACTGAGTCCTATTAGAAATAATTAAAATTATTTCATTTTTTGGTGTTTTCTTATCAGGAAATATGCTTGTACTGTTTCACTGTAACAGGGAAACTTTGATTTGTTTAATGGGAAATAAAAAATACAAACATTACAGTGCTGCTGGAGGGATACAGTAAAATTTACAGCTGGCATGCATTACGAGTACAATTTTTGTGATATTTGAAACGGTGTTGTTTAATTGAATGTCTTTTATTCTTTACTGCTAGTTTAAGTATTTCTGTACACTTTGACACTTTAGCTTACTAGAGATGGCGTGTTAAATGAAGAACAGGACTCAAGCCAATCGGGCTGTTTGTGTCGGACCACCTGAAGCCATCAAAATACAAAATGTGAAAGCTGCTGAGCCGCGACTCGACTATTATGGGCTGGAGCTCAACTGTCTGTCCTCATTGTTTAAAGTGGCGGTGCCACCTTAGAGACCTTGGTGAGCAGATTCTGATGCCCATGTTGGTGAATCCCTGTTGAGCCCACTCCTATCTTGCCCCTCAGACCCTCGTGCCAATAGGTGGTCTTTAGTTACGATTCCTGCTGAAGTTTCTTTTTAAAGGGCATATCCATCTTGTGGTTTTCCACCTCCTCAGATGCTCCATTTCTTTTCCAGCTGCTTATCTCTTCCTGCTTTGCTGACTCGGCTGATATCTCTGTGATTTCCACACACAAGACCCTTCTGTGTCAGCAGTGCTGTCAGGATCAGTAAACTCTAAATTATACCAACTTCTGCTTCGCCAGCCCAATCTAATTCTTTATCTGTATGCCACCATCTCTATCCACATATCTCACAGTTTGCCCCTTTTTTAGACAAACACAATGACTCCGTCTTAACCTGTGAGTTTGCTCAACTTCAACATCGTCTACTGGGACTGAAGAGTTTAGAGTCTCCTTCTCATCTCCAGTGTCTTCATTATCTGATGTAGTGTTAGATAAATCTCTCTCTCTATCTCTCTCACTGCTGGTGGTATGTCGATTGTCACCTTTACCGTTGACTTTACGTAGTCTAGAATGGTTGGCCCTTCCAAGAGCACCTCCACGTCTGACACATTTCAAACTCCATCCTGTCCAGTGACGTCTGCAGGTCCCTTCCATTCTGCACAGTCCACTCTTTGGTCGTCCACTTTGTCTCAGATTTATCATTTTCAGAATTAACCTGTCTCTGGAGTGCTCTCCGTATTCGCTCTGAACACTCGGCTTCAGTAAATGCTCTTCTTGACGTGTGCAGCGCTGGAATATGTGCTCCACTGACACACTCCGAGTGATGCCTTCTAGGGCGGGTGGTCTGTCCACGAGAACACAAGAAAGATTTGGATTTTGGCCAAACACCGGCTGATATGAGCTGTACCCATAAATATTGTGCATGGTATTCTTTACCATTAGTGCCCCGTGGCGCTAATCTGGCACTAACCAGTCACATCCAGTATTCTTTATCACTTTCTGTATAATTTCTGCGAGTGTCTGATTGTGTCTCTCAGGTAGTCCATTAGCCCAGGACTGTATGCAGCGGTGGTCTTTGTTTTAATGTTAAAATTCTCTGCCATCTCTCTGATTCCCCACCATTATCACTAAGTAGTTTCTGAGGAGCTCCATATACTCTTATCTGAGAATGAATGAATGAATTGTGTCACCATTTCTGATGGTCTCTTTGTCTTTACAGCACTTCCTGCACTGAAACGTGTGAATGTGTCAATGAGGTGAAGACCCCGTCCTCCTGTTTGACGTTCATGTCAGTCTATAGCCAACAAAGCCCTAAATATGACGACTTTAGTAGACCTGCCATTGCTGTGTCCAAACATGATGGTGCCGTTTAGATAAAGTGTTGTCATATCTACACGGTGGGACTGAAATGTATGCAAATCCCCTTTAAAGAAGGTCTGCAGTGCACTTTGATCACATCTGAATTGTTTGATTTGTAATTTTAAACTGTGAGGCAGAGGAGGAAATCAAGACAACAACAATAACATTTATTTATATAGCACATTTTCATACAAAAAATGTAGCTCAAAGTGCTTTACATAAAGAATAGAAAAATAAAAGACATAGTAAGAAATTTAAAATAAGTCAACATTAATTAACATAGAATTAGAGTAAGGTCCGATGGCCAGGGAGGACAGAAAAAACAATTCCAGACGGGCTAAGAAAAAAATAAAATCTGTAGGGGTTCCAGACCACGAGACCACCCAGTCCCCTCTGGGCAATCTACCTAACATAAATCAAACAGTCCTCTTTGTATTTAGGGTTCTCACGGAAGGACTTGATGATGATGGTCATGTAGACTTCTGGCTTTTAGTCCATCAATGTTGGAGCATCATGAAGCTTTGAGTAGGTGGTGGTGGCGCAGACCGCCACCACAAAGAAACCGGAAAAAGAAACAGAAGAGAGAGTTGGGGTCAGTACGGATTTTAGAGCCACCATGAATAGTTACTCTGTATGTTCAATTCATTATAATATCAGGATTAAATTAAAGTGAAGTTATGAGAAGGCCATGTTAAAGTAATGTGCCTGGTGAATTCCTATTGGCAGGCTATTCCAGATTTTAGGTGCATAGCAGCAGAAGGCTGCCCGCCTCACCACTTCTTTTAAGTTTAGCTCTTGAAATTCTAAGGAAACACTCATTTGAGGATCTGAGGTTACGATTTGGAATATAAGGTGTCAGACATTCCGATATATAAGATGGAGCAAGATTATTTAAGGCTTTATAAACCATTAGCAGAATTTTAAAGTCAATTCTGAATGACACAGGTAATCAGTGTATTGACATCAAAACTGGAGAAATGTGCTCGGATTTTCTTTTTCTAGTCAGGATTCTAGCAGCTGCATTCGGCACTCGTTGCAAACAATTTGTCTTTTTTGGATAGTCCTGAGAGGAGTGCGTTACAGTAATCTAGTCGACTGAAAACAAACGCGTGAACTAATTTCTCAGCATCTTTCAGTGATATAAGAGGTCTAACTTTAGTTATGTTTCTTAAGTGAAAAACTGCTGTCCTAGTGGTCTGATGAATATGCGATTTGAAATTCAGGTTACAGTCAACAGTTACCCCTAAGTTTTTTACTTCTGTCTTGACTTTTAATCCTAATGCATCAAGTTTATTTCTGATAACCTCATTGTATCCATTATTGCCAATCATTAAAATTTGAGTTTTCTCTTTATTTAGCTTGAAAAAATTACTATTCATCCATTCAGAAATACAAGTAAGACATTGTGTTAGTGAATCGAGATAGTCGGGGTCATCAGGTGCTATTGATAAGTACAGCTGTGTGTCCGCAGCATAGCTGTGGTAGCTCACGTTGTGCCCTGAGATAATCTGACCTAACGGAAGCATGTAGATTGAGAAGAGCAGCGGACCCAGGATAGAGCCTTGTGGAACACCATATCGGATATCATGTGTCTTTGAGTTGTAGTTACCACAACTAACAAAGAATTTTCTCCCTGCCAGGTAGGATTCAAACCAATTTAGGACCCTGCCAGAGAGGCCCACCTATTGACTAAGGCGATTTCTAAGAATATTATGATCAATGGTGTCAAATGCGGCACTCAGATCTAAGAGGATGAGAACAGATAAATGGCCTCTGTCTGCATTTACCCGCAAGTCATTTACTACTTTAACGAGTGCAGTTTCTGTGCTGTGATTTGTTCTGAAGCCTGACTGAAATTTATCAAGAATAGCATGTTTATTGAGGTGGTCATTTAACTGCATAATGACTGCCTTCTCCAGAACTTTACTTAAGAAAGGCAGGTTAGAAATGGGTCTAAAATTTTCAAATCAGAGGGGTCAAGATTATTTTTCTTGAGTAGCGGTTTAACTACAGTAGTCTTAAGGCAGTCTGGGAAGACCCCCGTATCTAATGACGAGTTTACAATGTCAAGAATATTATCAATTAGCACGCCTGATACTTGTTTGAAAAAACTAGATGGTATTGGGTCAAGGATGCAGGTGGAGGGTTTCATTTGAGAGATTATTCTGTGTAAATCAGGAAAATCTATCCTAGTGAAAGAATTTAATTTGTTTATAACGGAGTACTGGGGCTTAGGAGGTTCCACAGTGTTGGGGAGATGTACTATATTATTTCTAATATCATTAATTTTTTGATTGAAAAATACAACAATAGCCTCACAGGTTTCACTGGAAGTATTTTGGAGGCATTCCTTTGAGTTTCCTGGTTTAGCAGACGATCAATCATAGAAAATAAGACTCTGGGATTACTAGCATTGTTATTTATAATCTTAGAGAAATAGCAGCGCCTCTAAAGACGGACTGTGTTATTGTATTCTGTTATTTTCACCTTCTATATCTCATAGAGGATAATCAGTTTAGTTTTCCTCCATTTACGCTTAGCTCTACGACATGTTCTCTTTAAATCAGACACCCTCAGGCACAAATGTGTCTTTGAACCAAACCTCATGGAGGGCACTGTAACCCTGAAGTGTGCTCATTATTTTTGCTGACTTTATGAAGTTAATTCTCCCACTTTTATTTTCACAGGGCTTTCCCATTTCACACTTCCATACATTGAGGTGTCGGCCTCCAGCTCAGGGCTGTCCATGTGAGAAGGGAATCTGAGAAGAGAACGGCAGACACTTAGAGAGAAGAGTTTCCTACAGAGCATGGCCTCTGCCAACGAAGATGGTGTGGATGAAAGAACGGTGGACATTAAAGAAGAGGACTGTGAGCGGCTCACACCAGAGGATGTGTGTGTGAAGCTGGAGGATCATGAAGAAAGAATTTCAGTTTTTAAAGAGGAGGAGGAGTGCAAGGGGGTGACTGTTGCCATTAAAGTTGAGGATCTGAATGGTTTCTCAATTGGTCTTGAACTTCAAAAGCATGAAACTGAGGATATTTTCAAGCAAGATGCCTGTGAAGAATCTCCATCCAGTTTACAGCCCTGGTCCACTAATACGGGACGACTGACTGCACAGGAGAATTCTGAAGAGCTGAAGTCAGAGTTATCAGAGTATGAAGAGAAAGTGACCGAAGGAAATGGGAGAAAAGGAGAAGAGTCACTTGGGAGTGTTGGAATAAGTGAGTAATGTGATTAAATATAAAAGGAGAGCATTTATAAATTATAACAGTTAATGTTTTTAGAAGATTGAAATGAGAGTTGAAATCACGGTTAATTGATCTTGGATAAATACCTCCTGCTCGGGTGCATGATGACAAACAATAGTTTACCTAATAAATGATAAATTAGACAAACTTTGGTGAAAAAGGAAAAAAAAGTGTTCAGCACATGACTTGAACATCATGAAGCTTGGACTGAAGCTGTGATGTATGCATGTATGCAGTGGTGCATTACGTTCAATGAGAATATCAAAAGTCATATTTTGTTAAAGACGTGTATATTTCTTAAATTGTGTGGTAGTTAAGGCAGAAATGTCCACACGACTCTTAACAAGAGAGAACCCAAATTCAGAAACATTATTGGGTAGGAAGGCTCTGATCGGAGTCTAAAGAGCTGATATTAATCACTTATTCCATTCCATTAGGAGCTGCTGATATCAATAATACCGTTTTATTTTTTTAAATAATAAATGTAATTTTACCAATACATAAACTTCACATTTCATAATAAAGCTACTGCATACAGCATACACAAAGAACATTTACCCATAATGCACACATAATGGAACAAAAACAAGCTGAACAAAACAAAAGACATGTCTTAATCATACTCTACATTTCTAATCAGATAAAATGTTCAATTAGATATTTGTAGCCGTCGACTCCGACAAGAAGAAAATGAGACAGTCTTGGTGAACGCTTCAGGTTCTCATCTAAGAATATAAGCATCTCTGCATGTTCTGAGGACAGTCTGGTCCTCCTGTCATCCACGACGTGTGCTGCCCTACTGAACAGACCCTCGCTGTCCCCACTCGTATAAGGAGGGCACAGGTAGGACGACGACTTTTATTGGTCCTCCAGAGAGCCAGTGGCCCAGCATCTCTTGTGGTATGAGGTTCACAGAGAGAAAGATTCACCTCTGATGCTGCTGTCTCAAATATCGTTTTTATCTTTATTGACAATTTCTTTTCATGCGTTCTGCAGTTATGTTGGCGGGGAGTTTCTTTGGATCTCTCGGCTGTCGTCTGTCGCTCCGATTGCGTTTGTGTGGTCGAGACACCGGCACCAAGCAGTATATGTGTTTTGAGATTTGCAATCATCTGTGAAATGCGTGTCCTTGTACCATTGTTTAATTTAGGGAAAAAAATCATTATCGTAATAATATCTGTTACAGAATTCGTGACTGTATAATGACTATTCACATTCAATGCTTATTATGCATAATTAGTATTATTTTGTTTAGCTCTAAAAACTAGGCTCGCACCATTTTACCCAACAAGCAAATAAGAGGGCTGATTGCAATTTCTAACTAATCGACGCTCACTTGATAACAATTTATATTTATTTATCAGCTCGGTAAAACTCTACATCCCTTTCATCCCATCTACCTACACATTTACTGAAAAGCTAATCAAAGGAAATTTGGTCAAAATAGCTAATGCCTGGTTAATTAATTAATTATAAAAATAAATCGGTCAACAAACACTCACTGGCAGATGGAATCGTGGATCTAAATGATCTACAAGGTGACATGTTCCAGAACTGAAAGTGGCTGGTTGTCCAGGCTTACGAATTGCACTGTTTTTACTGTCACAGTAAGTCTTTGGTGTTCTTACTGTCAGTATTATAAGGTTGCGTTTTCTAAGTGCTGCCATTATTGGAGGCCGAGTGTGAGTAGGTGACTGAGTTAGACTAAGCTAGCTGTTCACCTCAGCCCGAAAAGCTCGTTCTTCACACCAGTCCCTTTTGTGTTGACTTCTCAGATGCTGAATTAAGTTTATATTGTTGAAAGTGTTAGCAGATAATCCTCCATCATTGACTTTTTTTGTACAGATATTGCAAACTGCAAATTTATCTCTTGTAAGAAGGCAATTAAACTGTTAGACTGGCGAGGACGTGTTTTTGTATTTTGGTAATG
The DNA here is from genome assembly GCF_016835505.1 of Polypterus senegalus. Lineage (NCBI taxonomy): Eukaryota > Metazoa > Chordata > Cladistia > Polypteriformes > Polypteridae > Polypterus > Polypterus senegalus. The sequence continues at coordinate 247,403,413 of NC_053157.1, read as the reverse complement.
TTGGAACTTTGTCTTGCGTGCTTTTTATCATTTAAGATCAAATGTTAAGGTCAGCTAATTTGCTGATCATCGGTCAAGTCATTTGGAGTGAAAGTTGGCTGATTTTGATTTGTGATCGATTGATCAGATCTGGCCTGTCTTTCACATATGAGAGAAAGGTGGATAAATTGAACATACAGCAGCAGAACATGTAAAGACCACACATGGAGTGTCCAGACCAGAAATGGCACCTCTGTGTGAGGCAGGAACTCCAACCAGTGTGTCCCCACTTTACTTGTACTGTTTCATTTATTTTTAAAGGTGAGTAGTGCTTAGGAATTTGGACATCAAACCCTGAAGTTGCAGTTTTAAATTCAGCTATTAACACCATGTGACCACAAGCAAGTCACGTGACCTGTCTGTGTTCCAGTTGAAAAACAAGAGAAATGTAACCAATTGTGTCTGAAATGTTGCGAGTCACCTTGGATAAAGATGTCAGGGAAAAAATTATAGTTAAACTGTTTGTGTTATTTCAGATTTACTGAAGAATAGCAGCTTCTCTCCACCTTCATTTGGTCAGCCCTCTCCTCAATACAAAGAGAAAGGTACGAAGAAATCAGCAAGAGGATGCGAGAACTTGAAGGCACCTTTTTTGCAATGCAGTCCTCTCACTGCCTCTGGAGTAACACCGACAGAAGCCATCAAAACTGATCAAGAGCAAGTGGAGAAAGAAATCCAAATTCATACTGGAAAAAAATGTTTGGAATGTGGAAAACAATTCACACAGAAAAGTAGTCTTAATGAGCATATGAAGATTCACACAGGAAAAAAAGCATATTGTTGTCATGAATGTGGTAAGCTGTTCACTAGGAGAAGCCATCTTCAGAGTCATAGAAGAATCCACACAGGAGAAAAAACTCATATCTGTCCAGAATGTGGTAAGTCATTCTTACGTATAAGCAATCTTCAGACACACAGAAGAATCCACACAGGAGAAAAAACTCATTGCTGTCCAGAATGTGGTAAGTCGTTCTCAAGGAGAGGCCATCTTCACACGCACAGAAGAATCCACACAAGAGAAAATCCTCATTGCTGTTCAGATTGTGGTATGTCGTTCTCCCGTAGAAGCCATCTTCAGAGGCACAGAAAAAGCCACACAGGAGATAAACCTTATTGTTGTCCAGAATGCGGCAAACAATATTCTGACAAACTCAGTTTTCAAAGGCACACAAAAGTTGATACTGGAGAGAAGACATATTGCTGTTCTCAATGTGGAAAAAGGTTTTTCAACAGTAGGTGTTTTCGAGTACACACACAAACTCACACTGAAGAGAAAATGCAATAGACCTGTTCTGAATGTGGTAAATGTTAGGAAAACGAGAAAAGTTTTCATATAAACACCAAAATCCATACTGGAGAAAAATATTTTTGCTGTTCTGAATGGGAGAAAACGATTCTTAGACTTAAGCATACTTCAGTCCCACATCTGAACTCACACTTGCGAGAATCCTTATTGTTGTCCTGAATGTGATAAGCAGTTCTCACAACAAAGCACACTACAGAGTGACATCAGACTTCACACCGAGAGAAACCTCACCATTGCTTGGCAAACAATTCCAAGTGTCTATCGTTCTTTGGGTAAAGAAAAACTTCCTAATGTTTGTGCGAAATTTACCCTTAACAAGTTTCCAACTGTGTCCCCGTGTTCTTGATGAGCTCATTTTAAAATACAAGTCTCGATCCACTGTACTAATTCCCTTCATAATTTTAAACACTTCAATCATGTCACCTCTTAATCTTCTTTTGCTTAAACTGTAAAGGCTCAGCTCTTTTAATCTTTCCTCATAATTCAACCCCTGTAGACCTGGAATCAGCCTAGTTGCTCTTCTCTGGACCTTTTCTTGTGCTGCTATGTTTTTTTTTGTAGCCTGGAGACCAAAATTGCACACCGTACTCAAGATGAGGCCTCACCAGTGCATTATAAAGGTTGAGCATAACCTTCTTGGACTTGTACTCCACAGATCGTACTATATAACCTAACATTCTGTTAGCCTTCTTAATGGCTTCTGAACACTGTTGGGAAGTTGATAGCTTAGAGTCCACTATGACTCCTAAATCCTTCTCCTAAGGTGTACTCTCGATTTTCCGACCGCCCATTGTGTATTCAAACCTAATATTTTACTTCCTATGTGTAATATTTTACATTTACTGACATTAAATTTCATCTGCCACAAATCTGCCCAAAGCCTGTATGCTATCCAAGTCCTTCTGTAATGATATAACGGATTCCAAATTATCTACTAATCCACCCATCTTGGTATTATCTGCAAACTTAACCAGCTTGTTACTTATATTCCTATCTAAATCATTTATATATATTGAAGATCGCAGCGGCCCTAGCACTGACCCCTGTGGAACACCACTCTTAACATCGGCCAGTTCTGATGAGGTTCCTCGCACCATCACCCTCTGCTTCCTGTGTTTGAGCCAATTCTGCACCCATCTAAAAACATCACCCTGAACTCCCACTTCTTTTAACTTGATGCCCAACCTCTCATGTGGCACCTTATCAAATGCTTTCTGAAAGTCCAGATAAATAATATCATCTGCTCCACTTTGACCGTATGCTTTTGTTGCAACCTCATAGAATTCCAACATGTTAGTAAAACACGACCTCCCTCTTCTGAACCCATGCTGACTGTTCAGAATAACTCCTGTCCTTACCATGTGTTGCTCAATCTTATCCTTAATAATTTCTTCCATTATTATTTACACTTATCTTCAAATCTTTGACGCCTGTTTAATGTAATATACTCACCAACTAAATCAAACACCCCAGAAATATTATTATCATTGGATGCAGAAAAAGCATTCGACATGATTGAATGGAAATACCTTTTTACTACATTGGAGAAGTTTGGGTTTGGCCCGAACATTTGTGCATGGATTAAATTACTGTATACTAATCCAGAAGCTTCAGTTTGCATCAATAACATTTGCTCAGACTACTTTAAACTAGAATGTGGCACTAGACAAGGATGCCCCTTGTCACCGCTGCTGTTTGCGATTGCCATTGAACCACTGGCAATACATTGTCGAAATACTGATCAGATAAAGGGGATTAGCAGAGAAGGACTGGAACAGAAAATCTCATTATATGCAGATGACATGGTACTGTATATTTCGGACCCAGAAAATTCTGTGCCTGCAGTCTTAGCAGCACTCACAGAATTTCAAAAGATCTCTGGTCTCAGAATTAATCTGAATAAAAGTGTACTCTTTCCAGTGAATTCTCAAGCATATAATATTAGATTAGACACCCTACCTTTTATCATTGCAGAACAGTTTAAATACCTCGGGGTAAACATCACAAGTAAACATAAAGCTCTTTATCAACAAAATTTCGTCTGCATGGAAAAAAAATTAAACAAGACTTGCATAGATGGTCAACCCTTCATCTCACACTAGCTGGAAGAATTAACACTGTTAAGATGAATATTCTTCCTAAGCTCCTTTTTTTATTTCAAAACATCCAATATACATTAATAAATCATTCTTTAAGCAATTAGATTCAACAATAACCTCATTTATTTGGAATTCAAAACATCCACGCATCAAAAGAGCGACCCTACAAAGACAAAAGGCAGAAGGTGGCATGGCTCTACCTAACTTCCAGTTTTATTACTGGGCAGCAAATATACAGGCGATAAGAACCTGGACACAAATAGAAGAACATACACAGGCTTGGACCGCAATAGAAGTAAAATCCTACAGTACTTCTTTCTATTCCTTGCTCTGCGCTCCAATAAACACATGCTATCACAATACACTAATAACCCAATTGTGCTCCACTCACTTAGAATCTGGAACCAATGTAGAAAGCATTTTAAGACAGAGAAGCTTTTTCTGTGGCACCTGCAAGAGAACCACCTCTTTCAACCTTCACAAACATATGCAGTTTTAATATCTGGAAAAAATTTGGAATTAACTTGCTTAGAGATCTTTATATAGACAACGTCTTTGCATCCTATGAACAATTACATTCCAAATTTAACATTCCAGCTACACATTTCTTTCACTATCTTCAAATCAGGAACTTTGTTAAACAGAACCTTCCAGATTTTCCTCATCTTGCACCCTCATCCATGCTGGAAAAAATATTGCTCAATCTCAAGGACTTAGACTCCATCTCTACAATATATAAAATCATTTTACAATCCCTCCCTTTCAAAGATCCAAGAGGACACTGGGAAAAGATCTCTCAATTAATATATCAGAAAAGGAGTGGAAAGTAGCAATGCAGAGAATTCACTCGAGCTCCATATGCGAAAGCATACAATTATACAACTCAAAATTATATATCGAGCACATCTGTCTCACTAAAACTCTCAAAATGTTTCCAGGGCGAGATCCAACCTGCGAACGTTGCAACCAAGTCCCAGCCTCACTGGGTCACATGTTCTGGGCCTGCACCAAATTAACATAATTCTGGACAAACATTTTTAATTACCACTCAGACAGCCTTGGACTCACAATCCCTCCTAACCCATTAACAGCTGTGTTTGGGGTTCTTCCAGAGGGGCTTAAAGTGGAGAAGGACAAACAAATTGTGATTGCATTCACTACACTGTTGGCACGCAGACTTATTCTGATAAACTGGAAGAACCCAAACTCTCCTCTTTTAAGTCAGTGGGAAACCGATGTGTTATATTATTTGAAATTGGAAAAAATCTATTACTCAGTTAGAGCATCCGTACAGACTTTTTTCAAAACATGGCAGGATCTAATCAGTAATATTGTAAAATAAGTTCATGAAGCACAGAGAATTTATTAATTTAGGTATGTTTACAAGCCTTAAATTTAACGCCGTTTGGCTTGCTCTCTCTCTCAGGGGTGGGGATCGATCTGTTCTTAATTTTTCTCTTTGTAAAAACTTGATTGCTTTGTATGGATTGTAATAAAATTAATAAAACAAAAATAATAATTCCTTCCATTAATTTTCCTGTGATGCATGTTAAGCTTACTGGCCTATAGTTGCTTGGATCTGCCCTGTCACCCTTTTTATATAATGGGATGATATTTGCCATTTTCCAGTCCTTTGGAATCTCTCCAGTGCTCAGTGACTTCCTAAAAATATGTGTCAAGGGTTTATATCTGTACTCACTAGCCTCCTTAAGTACTCGAGTATAAATATTATCTGGTCCTGGTGATTTGTTTGATTTCATCTTATTTAATCTGAGCAGCACTTCTCCCTCTACAATTTCCAAATCCCTCAGTACCTCCTTAGTAGTCCCTGTTACTGCTCTGAGGTTATCCACTTGCTCACTTGTAAACACCTCAGAAAAATGTAACTTTAGGGCATCTGCTATTTCATTGTCTGTATCTTTTAATTCCCCTTTACTATTCCTGATGAACTTGACCTCCTCCTTTAACTGTTCTTTTACTACTAAAATACTAAAAGAATTTCTTGGGGTCTTCTTTTGCCTTATCTGTTATATTCCTCTCCAACTGTCTTTTAGCCTCTCTTACACCTCAATTCTTTGTATAATAATAGGAGAAGTTATATGGGAAAGAAGCCTTACATTTGTACTAAATGTGGAGTGTGATTCTCCTATAATAGTTTTCTTCACAATTATAATTCATTCTGGTAAGAAACAACGCTGTTCTGACTGTTCCAAGCTTTTCTCTGACAGCAGGATTCTTAAAGATCACATGAGAATTCACTCTGGAGAGAAACCTTATTGCTGTCCAGTGTGGCAAACGATTCTCACGTCAAAGCACACATATGTGCCACTGAAGGATCCACACTGGAGAGAAGCAGTACACCTGTTCTGAATGTGGTAAAGGGTACTCTTCCAGAAGAGGTTTTCGGAGACACACACAAAGTCATTTTGGAGAACAGCCTGTCCCAGCAATGACAAATGATTTTTCCATTTGCTCCTCAGCCAAAACAATTGAAGACAAATCTTCTGAATGCTTTAAAGGACTCCAATTGAAAGTAGTTAATAAATGCATAAGAATAGTGGAGAAAACACTGAAGGTGTGAAACAGATCCTAGATGTAAGGTCACCTCAGAGTCATATGTGAATACACACTGCAATACAACACATATTTCACAAACAGCAAGAATCTTCTTCAATAACGTCTAGGTGCAAGAAATAACCTAATTGTTGTCCGAAATGTGGTTAACGCTTTTCAGACAGCTGTGGCCTTCATATTCATAAATGGCTGGCCTACTTGTGGTAAGCCTCTTCGCTGTTCTGGATGATGAAAGTGGTCCTCCTGTATCAGCCGTCATCAGCAACCCGTAAGATTTCATGAAGGACTCAGAAACGGTACTGCCAGGACGTCGACCATCCAGGGTGTGAACACAACTGAAAAAGTACAATGTAATAATGAAAAAATTAGGAAGTCAAATCCACAGTGCAGTGCCAACTACCAGTAGGTGCCACTCACAACAAGGGGAATATTTTTGTTTTGGAGCTTAGGAGATGTGGCCTTATCTGAGTAGCCATGAACTTGTACCGTCTCTGGGATGACTTCGGATGACTGACGCTTTGGCTGAGTGCAGACAGCCTTTCTGAACCCTGATAATGAAGAAGTCATTTAGTAACATCAGCTGACAGCCAGTGCTGTCCAATCAGATACTGGGGAGGGACAGTTGAGGAGGACAGGAGACTCAAAAGAGAGTTGTCACATGACTGACCAATGTAGAGGTGATTTATAAGACTTTTACACTAATTTAGGTATCATTTATAAATGATAAGAGTCTTTACAAACCACACACATTTATCAGCTGTGTGTCAAGGGTGAGTCAAAAAGTCAGAATTTAAGAAGATCAAAATACAAATAAAATGAAACATTCAGGGTTCAAAGAGAAATGTTTAAGAATTGAAGAGGAAGTCACAACAGCATGTTGGGGTTAGCACGGGGGACCACAGTTGTGAAGAATATCAATTAATGTGTAGAAAGAACATTAAAATAATAATAATAATAATAATAATAATAATGTTATGAAAAATGGGACACCATACTTAATGCAAAACACAATGAAAATTAAATGAACTGATTTTATTGTCTGACATATAAGAGAAAAGGAATGAAAAAGTAATAACACACAGGGATCTCTGCTGCCCCAGCTGTTATTTTGAGTTCAGCACCTTCTTCTTATCGATACCCAAGACAACGATTCTTCACTTTGAGACTACAAGCTGGAGGCCACAGGAGCTCAATAAACTCCAAAAGCAGAATGGACGATTAGAAAGCTCTGCTCTGAGAGAATGTCAGCTGCACAAAGCTTCGGCTTCATTTACTTGACAGAAAACTCCAAAAAGCAGAAGTGGCCCCTTCTGTACCCACCAATGAAGGTCAAATTTGACTCCTCACTACTCAGCGTTGGTTCACTCTACTTGGACTTCTGTGTTTTGTGAGTTTATATTTCATTTTTTGGCCACACTCTTTTTACATTTCATGTCATTGATGTTCTCAAATGTGTGAGTATAGCTTGACTCTTACAAGGACTTATCTAACAAGGGTACATTGGCCAAGGCAGAAAAATATAAAAAGTGGAAACCACAAAATGAAGAGATGACATCGATGAAATCCGCTCAGTGGCAGAGGTGACGATGACAAAATCAGAAAGGGCAGCATAGAAAAGGCAGGTACTAACTGAACACAAAAGAAGAAAGCTGATTGGTGGAAAGACCTGTCAGTCACTCCTGATTGGACTGTTGAGGTCAGCCGTGGCATGCAGACTTCAGAGTTCATGTGTTTTTGATTTCAAATCTGTGACCATGCACTGAATAAGTCTGTTATTTATCGGTTAGCATGTTCTGAAACTGTAATGTCATCACAAAGATCAGCATTTTATTAATACATGAATTACATTCCAATAGGTGGTGCACTGCCAATGATAACGTTGAGGTTCATGCTGATCACTTATATTTCATCCCAGCTTATTAAATGCCACATTCCTTTGATATTTCTATACTTTGTCTTTTTTTCTTGAGTGACTGAAGTTAATATTAGGGCAACGGATGTTGGAAGTTGCTGCTTTCTTGCCCAGGGTGTTACCAACTCTGAGAGGTTCCACTTGAATAATAATAATAGTAATTCTTTATATTTTTATTGTGCTTTTCTCAAAACTCTTCTACACAGTGACTGGGGAGCAACTTCAACCACCACTAATGTGCAGCATCCACCTGATGATGTGACAGCAGCCATTTTTGTGCCAGTATGCTCACCACACATGAGCTATTAGATGATGAAGTGTTGAGAGAAACAGTCAGCTAATGAGAGAGAGGGGGCGATTAGGGGTACACAATGACAAGGCCTTTGAGAGCAATTTAGCAAAGACATCTTTATGGAGGACACACAGGGATCTTTAATAACCACAGAGAGGACTTTTTTTTTTGTTTTACACCTAATCTGGAGGACAGCACCATGTATACAGCACAATGTCCTTGTCACTGCACAGGGGCATTGGGATCCACATTCAGACCACTGGGTAAGTCCCCTATTGGCCTCACCAACACCTCTTCTAGCAGACACCCAAGCTTTTCCTAGATGGTCTTCAATCCAAGTACTGGCCAGGCCTGAATATGCTTAGGTTGAGGTAGATGACCTGATCTGAAGTGCATGTGGTGTGTCTGCTGGCTACAGAAGAGCAAGGGTGGCAGAAGTAAGACCCCCTTGGTTGGTAACTGGCATAAAAACAAATGTTATACGAGTCTATGTGTCTCAGAGACTTCTGTACATTTGTCAGTGTTGGTGACAGTGAGTCCCAGTGTGGGATACTGAGAGGTGACAGGCTGGAGGGGTCACTCTTATGTACTTAAGTGGAATGAGTCTGAGGTGGGACTGGCATCAGGGCATCCCTTATACCCAATTGTGTGACTAGGATCTGTGCGTGGTAATTGTATGGTGCAGGACTAGACAAGCCTGTTCAACAGACTTGATTAAGTCTCACAAATCCTGACATAATACGACTTGAATAACCAAGAAAATCTAAAAACTGTGAAGGAGCCGAGAGCGCCGAGCGCCTGCTGTATGTTACGTGTCTGCCTGTCTGTCTGTTTGTCTGCCTGACTTGTGTCCTGTCTCTTGTCAATTTTTAAGAAGTTTCCATATTTCTACAATCCTTGTGTTTTTTAATGAATCCTATGATTCTGTTTCTTAGACTGAGTGGTCTTCAGTTACCTTAAGAGAGTCTTACAGGTGGGGTCTTTACTGAATAATCTGATAAATTACTGGCATGGACAAAGAAAAAACAAAAATTCATTATTTGAGTGGATTAACAACAGTCAGTCGATTCTTCTCACCAACAACATTCACACAACTCTGATAAACTGGAGACGAGAACTTATTATGGGATGGGCAATTAGACTAATAAAGAGGACTAACATGGACTCTGATGTGGACTTCAGTATGTAATATGTGACGATGCCGGCCTCTCCAGACTCCCTCTTCCCACGTAGGAGTCTGTTGAACCAACACCATCGATAGTTATGACAAGATGAGCGGACAAATCTCATTGAAGTCAGGGGATGGTGGAAAGTGCTCAAGAGCTTTTATTAAAAAAACAGCCAGAAGTAAAATCAAAAGTGTCATGTGAACATGTGCAATGTTCTCAAAAAAAAAATTCACAAATCGTTAAAACCAGTGAAAGGTGGGTATAAAATCCATAAGAAATAAATCCGTTAAAACAGAGGTTACAAATGCATGGTCTCTCGTCACGTGATCTCAGCCCAACTCCTTCTGTCTCCCCGGTTCATAAACATAACCACATCAAGTAAATATTCAGAGTTCGAGTGTTTTCGGCGGCTGAATCCATCTACCGCTGTGTGTGTAGTGCGAGTTGTCAGGTGCATTCTCAGTTTGCATCTTCTTCCCTGTCTGTGAGATGGGCATGCTGTCAGTTTCATGTGGATGCTCCGGCTGGTCCTCCGCTGTAGCCTCGGTCGGCGCATCATGACGCGGTGCCTCACTGGTCTCTGTGTTAGCCTGAAACTTTTCTGAGAGCGTAGACTCGGCAGGCCTGAGGTCCACACGGTTGCATCGGTACAGAGCTCCTTCTTCATCTACCAGATAGGAGCGTGGGGCTACCTGTTGGAGGCAAGTTCCCATCTCCATATGCCGGTTCTGTCTCCAGGAAGAAACTTCATTCTTATGCTTTGTCCCACGTTCAGCTCGGGAAGATCTCTGGCCGTTTTACCAAATGATTGTTTTGCGACTTAACTTTTGAAATGCAGCTTATCAGGTACATCCATAACAACACATGGTTGGAGCAGTGCGTCAGTCACAGAGAGGGGTGTTTTCACAGCCTGCAGGCCATCAGCCTCTGTGCAGAGCTGGTGTCCATGCCCATAGTCGGCGTGTTTCTCCAGAGCAAAATCGCTTTCCACAGGTCATTACCCGCATGGTTCGCTCGTATGCAAAGAGTTTTAATAATTTTCATTGCTGATCCTGCTTTGCCGTTAGCTTTAGGGTACCTTGGGGATGAAGTATCATGCTCGAAAACCCCACTCCCGAGCGAACTTTGAGAACACAGTGCAAGCAATTTGCAGACCCGTATCTGTAATGACTCGGTTGGGCTGGCTGTACCTGGCCAATTGAGCCTTGCATCTCTTAATGGTAGTGTCTGCTGATAGGTCAGGCAATAGTTCAACTTCCCAGAAATCTGAGTAGTGATCAGCAGAAAGTCCTTTCCTGCGTAGTTAAATATGTCCATACTCAGAATTTGCCATGGACGTGTGGGGAGTGAATTTGACATCATGGTCTCTTTCTGCTGTTCGTGTGCGTATTTGTTGCACATGGTGCAATGTCCTACATAGTCTTTAATCTCCCTGTGCATATTTGGCCAAAACAGTGTCTTGTGTGGCTGTCTAAGGCAGGCTTCACCGCCTATGTGGCTCCAATGTATGCGCCGCAGCATCTCTGTATGCAGTTGCTTTGTAATAATTACACACTGGACTTTATAAAGTACCCCGTCCTGTAGACTGATTTTGTCGCGGTAGGCCTAATACTAATGGCCACGGGTGTTTCCACCTTCATGTCGGGCCATCCATTCAGCACTACTGACTTGAGGATTTGGAGGTGCTCATCACACTCTGTGGACTCTGATTTGTGAGAGTCGCTGGCGAGTGACATTCAAATAGTCAGCCTGGTTTATGTCCTCATATCGTTCTGTTTATTGTACATTCTGCACACTGAATGCCGGACATGTGGTGTGTGTGTTCCGTGAGAGCGTATCGTGGCTCTGCTCAGCGTGTCGCTCACATACATAATCGGGCCCGGTTTAGAGGTTACTTCCAGAGCGTAGTTTTGGAGTGAGAGTAGCATACTTTGAAGTCATTTTGGGTGCTAAGCAGAGGTTTATTAAAGATTGCGACTAGCGGTTTGTGGTTAGTTTCAGCAGTGATCTCCCACACCATACAGATAGCTATGAAAATGGTGGCAGGCAAACACAATGCTTAAACATTCCTTTCTCGATCTGAGCGTAATTCTGCTCGGTTACAGTGAGAGCTGTGGAAGCAAATGCTACAGGCTGCCCTTCCTGTAGTAGGCAGCAGCCAAGGCCATTCTGACTGGAGTCACTCTGTACTGTTATGGGATTGTTAACATCGTAATATCTTAGTATTTGTGCCACAGCTTGACTTCGTCCACGGTGTTCTGGTGCTTCGGCAGCCTGCAATGCCACTGCATGTTTTTATCCAGGAGCCTGCGCAAAGGCTCGCACACCTCTGAGAGGCGAGGCATGAATTTCGACAGGTATGTAATGAATCTGATGAACCTGTACACCCTTTGAATCTGTGGGAGCAGGCATGTCTTTTATAGCCTTTACCTTCTCTGGTTCTGGCTTGAGACCCTCAGCTGAGAGTATGTGTCCATGAAAATGAACTTCATTCAATGTAAACTGCAGCTTGTTGATACTCAGTCTCAGCTTCACTTTCCTGCAGTGGTTCATTAGGGCAATTATATTGGTGTCGTGGTCACGAGTGGCTTCCTCCAGAGAGTCTCCGCAACCCAATATAAGTATATAATTCGCAATCAGCTTGACACCATGCAGGCCAGCTAATTATTTATATTGTTTACTTTGGTACACCTCAAGAGCTACTGACACGCCAAAGGGTAGCCTGAGCCAGCACATTCGCCCCTATGGTGTCCAGAACATTGTAAGGACGCTGCCATGGTTGTCTAATTTAATTTGTAGGAAGGCGTCCACCAATGACAAAAGACGGGCTTTGGGCAGCTTATAAAGGACATCTTCAAGTGTCGGCATTATATAGTGGGACCTTTCAGAGCTTTTTTCAATGCCTTTGGATCAATGCAGATTGGGATTTTCCCAGTTTTTTTTACTATGACCATGTTGCTTATCCATTCCGTGGGGTCAGTCACTGGGGCTCGATGGCCATCACGTATGTGTTTGTCCATTTGGGCTTTGACAGCTGTCTTGAGGTCAACTGTAACATTGCGTGGTGAGCATTGTACTGGTGTGACAGTCCGATCCAGGTCAAAATGTACTTCCCCCAGGGAGATTCAATGGAATTGCTGTATACGTCCCGGTATCTGTTGGTAAGTTCATGTTCGGTCAGGGTCTCTGTGATATGGCCTTCTAAATTATGAAGTTCTTCCGGTATTGTAATGTTCATCAGTCCCAAATGCTCACATGTTGAACCTGATAGGAGCGGATATTGATTTGCTTCAGCTATTTCATATCCTAGCTTGTGACTATGTCCCTTTATCAGACATTCGGTGCGAAAAAGCCCACTGACTTCATCACCTCCCCCGAATACAGTTTCAGTCACGTCTGGATATGAATTAGCTTTACATTAGGTACCAGCTTACGTTTATCCCATAGACTCGTGACATTGCACGTTGCTCACGAGTTCTGCTGGCAACATTGTTGGGTGCTGTGGAGCTGTAGGTTGGCAAATCACTTTTTCCCTCGGGAGCTGGGTGACCCCATTGTACTGGTGGTGTATGTGTCCGTCAGTGTCGTCGTCCTCCTCCTGTTCAAGCTTGTCTTGGGTGACTACCGTATGCAGCTGACGCTGGTCTCGTTTCACTTTAAGGCACACCATTGCGAAGTGGTTGAGAGTTCCGCAGAGTCTGCAAACCTTAAAAAGCTGGGCACGTGGCTCTTCCCCCGTTTTCTGTGCTGCCACAGTACTTGAACTTGTCAGCGCTCCCGTAATTGCTCTGAAGTCGTGACTTGGTGGTCTTGAGTGTACCTTGTTGTGCTGGCTTTAGAATGTCTGCGGTGTTAATAATGTCATCCGCTTTAGCCTGCGTTAGCGCCTTCATTCGCAAATCTGTTTGCTCCGCAGCTCGGCAGATGTCGATAACGGATGACAAAGTAAGTTCCCGTTGTCTTAGCAAGCGGCGTCATGTGCTTTCATCAGCAATACCTAACACCAGCCTGTCTCTAATCAGTTTTTCTTTCAAATGTCCATAATCACACGTTACAGCTTTCTGCCTTAGTTTAGTTACAAATACGTCTACTGTCTCACCTTCCTTTAGCTTAATGGATCCGAAGACAAAGTGGTCAAATATGACATTCTTTGTCGGCTTGAAATGCCTCTCGAGGGCAGTCAAAATTTACTGTTCCTCCGTCAAGTGCAGATTGTGTCGGTAGACATGTCGGCACTCGCTACCCATTACTCGACCGAGGATGGCTGCTTGTACATCTGCAGATCTCTCACGCAGTCCGGTGGTTAACATAAAGTCCTGAAATTCCACTTTAAAGATCTCAGTTCGTAGCCAAGTTGCCGGACATCTTCATCTTGACTGGAGGTGGTATGGCGTTTGTGTACATGGTTGCTTGATTATAAAGTACTTTCCAAATGGCTTTTCAGCTGGATATGTGGTTGATTTGTCGTAAAATCGGCGCGGTTGTGGTTCACACTTCTGACACCATGTTTGTGTGTACAGTCCACGCGGAGCGATTTTCCACAAGCAAACTCTGCTTTATTCTAACTGTGCATTACAGTCAACTTCCAACAGGACACACAATCTGTTAATATAGTGTCTGCCACAAGATGGCAGCATAACCCCTTAACAATGAGTGTAGAGGTGACAGTTCTATAAAGTTTAAGGCCGTTCAGTAAACAGTCAGTAGTTTTCGCCTGCATTATGAAGACGTTGTCTGGCGTGTTTTCTTTCCTCGCACGGCACTACAGATGCTTTGTATGAAGTGTTCACCGAGCCAGTTGTTAATCACTACGAGCTGCACTGAGAGGAGGCGCAGGTAGCGACCAGCACACACAACACATTCACTTCATGATATACCCTGCGAAGAGCTGGCGCCCCGTTCAGGAATTGTTCCTGCTTTGCGCACAATGCTTGCTGGGATGGGCACAGCCCTGAATGGATGGCATAATTAAACATGTATAACGAGAATTTTTCAAAGTTCCGAACACTCCGTGTCCTCAGTTTTTAGCTAGTTTTACTTTCACAAAAACGTTCATCGCGTGGTGATTGGTTATGTAGTGAAAGAAAAAGGAAGGATAAGAACTGGGGGGTTTGGTACGTCAGACAGAGACAGCACTCCTGCAATAAAGAAATCCCACTGAGAAGAACATCCAGTGAATTCTGTGTTCGTGTCTACAACCACCAGCTCACGAACCCAACATTTACACAATATTCCAGTTAAACCAGTGTGATACCCAGTCATACACCCAGCTTTATGGAGCCTCGTCACACCCGCCATAAAGGGTCTCTACACTGGACGTACACCTGGGGACCCCCGAGGGAGCAGCACTACCGCCACACCACCGTAACCCCTCCTTGGCCATGTTTAATAAACGCTTTAACGTATTTCATCATTAAATGATATCAAGTATTTATTTTTGCATTTTAAATGTTCAGAGAGCAGGAATATCATAAAGTGAGTGGATTCTGTGTGGCGATTGCTGCCGAGAATAAAGTGGAAATGTTGACTTAAATCCCGACACAAGTTTCTTTTCTTCACTGTGTCCGTATTTATTTGTTTTGCTTTTTCTTTTTTCTTCTCCGTGGCCCTAATACCCTTCCGCCTGCAGGTGTTTAGCGCAGTAAAAGCCAAGCAGCCTTTCAGAGATCCCCATGAAGAGCAGAGACTCCGTCCATTGCGGTGCTTGGCGCCGACGCTGCAGTATATCTGCGCTCAAAATGACAGACCTGCACGTTGAAGCCAAGTTCAGTGACAAAGTAAAAGGTAATGCTATTTATTATTCTACACAGTTGTAATTATTCGACACAGTCCTAGTGTTTTATTTTACAGTGCATATCATTTGTTTATTTCTCGTTCTTTTTCAGCTCGTGGTGTATTTGCTAAATCATTAATTCTGAGGGGTAACTTTGTTACAGAATACAGAGTTTAACTTCTGAACCAGGAAAAAGTAGAAAACCAAATCAGCGGAGGGAATTTGTCTGCTGCTCTTGTGAATGATTTTTAAATATAACTCGTATTACTAGGAGGCAGAGGCACAACTGAAACTTGGTTAGAACCTCAGAGATTTGAAGAAACCAGGAATTCATTTTACCAGACAGACAGACAGACATTTTCACGAGTGTTTCATTATTTCTGCAGGTGAATTCTACTAACAAACCATCAAAATTATTTTGACAAATAACGTAAATTAATTTTTCTTTCTATTGGACAACGCTTTAATAAACATGAGTTAGTTTTTAAAATTATGTTCCTAAAAGTTTTTTTTTAAATATCTAAAGTGACTGTTTTGTTTTTTTTGGTACATAATTACATTGTTGGTGACCTAAAAGATATTTTATTCACATTAATAAAATGGTGAAGTCTTGTATTTTTAGTGGATATGAAGTTTTGATATTTTGACTTAACTTGTGACCTGCAGCTCTGGACTGTAGACTCGTGATTAGAAGGGAAGGTTTATTGGCTTCCAACCATTTCACTCCTTTCAGATCCCACTTGGCTTATCTGTTACTGTAGATATTTGATATCATTTCACTTACACACGTATTTAGTTTGTCTTATTCTCATAATAAATCAGATTATAGTGGCTGAGGTGTTACCTGAGTTAAATTTTCACAACTCTGTGAACATCAGTACAGTTTGTTGAACTTCCTTTGTGTTTCAAACTGTAAAGCCTCTCTTCCAGCATTTCTCACTATGCTAATGTGAACCTACAGCTCTCACATATTCTGTTTCTCTACGCTTTAGTTTCTTTTCACATAACATCTCCTGGACCACTCAGGACCACCTCATGCACATATATATATATATATATATATATATATATATATATATATATATATATATATACTGTATGTGTGTTTGTGTGTGTGTGTAATAAATATATCAAAGCAGGTGTTATCTAAAGAGATTTGGTATAACAGCCAGTTATTCATTGAATCCAGACTGATGATCTTATCTAGAGATTGTCTCTTTATACTTAGGTTATTTTAATAGTTTCATTGCTTTAGGGTTTAAAACCATTTACAAGTGTAGTTGCATTTTATAATATTTTGAATTAGTTTAAGGGAATGCACTAAAAATACCTATGGCCTAATCAAAGCTTTCTTAAAGTGGATATTGAACAATGGAAAAGAAAAATAATGTATTTTTTTCATTACATAATTATTCAATGTTAGAACAATGTTGTTGTGAACAGGTCGTTTAACCAATCCAAGTACTGTGGAACCTCGGGTCAAGAATGTTTCTGAGCACATACAAATCGAGTTATGACCAAAAACTTCACCAAACTTTTTCATGTGTTCACGACCACACACTCGGGTGACAAAACAAGCCTGTTTCCCTTCCAGTTCATACGTGCCGATGATTTCCGCACGTGTTCAGTCTCTCCCTGTGCATTCCCTGTACAGCAAGCAAGTGAGAGAAAGAGAGCGCGAGAGAGCGAGCAGGGGTGTTTAGGCCGATACTCAGTGGGGCAGAAGGAAGCGGTCGCTCCATCTGAGCGATCAAGGAGCTGGAGTGACCAGAAGAAGGACGGCTGGCCGCATAAGGCCGAGAAGGCAGTTAAAGAATGCACTGGGCTTGTTTTAAAGAGACTGATTCGAGCATTGTTTTAACCTCGTTGTATTTAATGAAGACTTTTTTCTGTTGGATTTTAACTTTGGTCGGTTTGTAGCATGCATTATTGCAACGTTACTTTTCTTGGTTGTTTATTAAATTATGGATTTTTCAAATGTTCATGTTTTTCCCTGTGCTTAAAACTCATTAAAAAAAGTGTTTTTAGCAAGCGGTTTGTAGCGCTATAGCGCAGACTCTTGCAATGTTAGTTTTCTCTGTTGTTTATTAAAACTTCTTCTTTCGGCTGATTACGTTACACCACAGCAGATCATCTTCTTCCATATCTTCCTGTCCTCGTCATCTTGCTCTGTCACACCCATCACCTGCATGTCCTCTCTCACCACATCCATTAACCTTCTCTTAGGCCTTCCTCATTTCCTCTTACCTGGCAGCTCTATCCTTAACATTCTTCTACCAATATACTCAGCATCTCTCCTCTGCACATGTCCAAACCAATGCAATCTGGCCTCGCTGACTTTGTCTCCCAACTGTCCAACTTCAGCTGACCCTCCAATGTCCTCATTTCTAATCCTGTCTATCCTCATCACACCCAATGCAACATCTTTAACTCTGTCACCTCCAGCTTTGTCTCCTGACTTTCATTGCCACCGTCTCCAACCCATATAACATAGCTGGTCTCACTACCGTCCTGTAGACCTTCCCTTTCACTCTTGCTTATACCCATCTGTCACAAATCACTCCTGACACTCTTCTCCACTCATTCCACCCTGCCTGCACTCTCTTTTTCACTTCTCTTCCATAATCCCCATTACTCTGTACTGTTGACCCAAGTATTTAAACTCATCCTCCTTTGACAACTCTACTCCCTGCATCCTCACCATTCCACTGACCCCCCTCTCATTTACACACATGTTTTCTGTCTTGTTCCTACTGACTTTCATTCCTCTCCTTTCTAGAGCATATCTTAACCTCTCCAGGGTCTCTTCAACCTGCTCCCTAGTATTGCTACAGATCACAACGTCATCAGCAAACTTCACAGTCCATGGGGACTCCTTTCTAATCTCGTCTGTCAACCTGTCCACCACCATTGCAAATAAGAAAGGGCTCAGAGTCGATTCCTGATGTAATCCCACCTCCACGTTGAGTGCATCCGTCTCTCCTATCACAGACCTCACCACTGTCACACTTCCCTCGTACATATCCTGTACAACTCTTACGTACTTCTCTGCCACTCCCAACTTCCTCATACAAAGTACAATACCACAGCTCCTCTCGAGACACCCTGTCATATGCTTTTTCCAGGTCCACAAAGACGCAATGCAACTCATTCTGGCCTTCTCTCTACTTCTCCATCAACATCCTTAGAGCAAACATTGCATCTATGGTGCTCTTTCCTGGTATGAAACCATACTGCTGCTCACTAATAATCACCTCACTTCTTAACCTAGCTTCCAATACTCTTTCCCATAACTTCATGCTGTGGCTCAATAATTGTATTCCCCTGTAGTTACTGCAGTCCTGCACATCCCCCTTATTCTTAAATATAGGCCCACCAGTACACTTCTTCTCCACTCCTCAGGTATCCTCTCACTTTCCAAGATTCCATTAAACAATCTGGTTAAAAACTCCACTGCCATCTCTCCTAAACACCTCCATGGTTCCCTATGTATGTCATCTGGACCCACGGCCTTTCCATTTTTCATCCTCTTCATAGCTGTCCTTACATCCTCCTTGCTAATCCGTTGCACTTCCTGATTCACTATCTGCACATCATCCAACCTCTTTTCTCTCTCGTTCTCTTCGTGCATCAGCCTCTCAAAATACTCTTTCCATCTTCTCAGCACACTCTCCTCACTTGTGAGTACGTTTCCATCTTAATCCTTTATCACCCTAACCTGCTGCACATCTTTCCCAGCTCGGTCCCTCTGTCTAGCTAATCGGTAAAGGTCCTTTTCTCCCTCCTTAGTGTCCAAAATGCTATTTACTGTATTAAAACAAACTCGTTTATTGCAACTGTTTATGGTAGTAAAATCACACAGAATATGTAGACTATCGGCTCTGACCGCATGTCGTGATGTCTCATTCGCCGCTAAGACCCGATTCTTTGTAGTGAGCGAGAAGAGCCGACTCCCATCTGGTAGTGCTGAATCTTCAGATGCAGAGAATCCGTGCAGGCGGGGCGGAACTTTCTTTTGGTGGGCACACCATGTGGCCAATCACAAGCAAAGACAGACAGGGATCATACCATGATGTGAAAGAAGGAAGGGGGGCAGACGCTCCGAAGACAACGAGTGTACTGGTACAGGCCAGGTACACAGAGCCGCAGATAAACAGGGAGTCGGATTGAAATGCAAGCACATCGGGAAAAACTGAAGAAATGAGCGAAAACCGAAAAAGAAACATTTCAATGATATTGGAGACTGCAAAGCTGAGTGCAGAATTTGTAAAATGAAAATATCCATCAAAGCAAAGCAGGGCCAACACCAAACCTGCATAGACATCTAAGAAGTGCTCGGCCATCCATGAAAAGTGTCCTGTTTTGAGCCAAGAACTTCTGCTGCAGCATCCACCGCCTTGCCTAAAACTACAGGTATATCACAGCCTTCTGCCACTCAATCCAAAATAAGCACATTTATTCCAATACAATTGACTGCAGCCAGACAGATAAGTGATGATGAGGAGCTGCTAAAATGATAGCCCATGACTTTCACCAATTTTCCATTGTGGAGGACAAAGGATTTAAAACTTTAGTTCAGGCCTTAAACCCCATTTATGTTCTCCTCTGTAGAAAAACTTCATCCTAAATAATTAGTCCATGACTATATAACACGGAGCATGCATTGTGGCGAGACAGCATCAAAAAATACGTAAGCAGTTTGCCTGACAGCTGACTGCCGGACATCCAGAATGACCTGCTCATACGTGTCTGTCACTTGTTACTTTATTGAAAACGTTAAGATGACATCCTGCCTTCTTGGCTGTTGTGAGTTTACTGAGAGACGTACTGCAGAAAACCTGGCAAAGGATCTGCTGAGAGTGAGAACAGAGTGACAAGTAGACGACACAGTGGCGTGCTGAGTTACTGTATATATACTGTATGTTACGTGGAGAGGCCTGTCCGCCGTAAGCAAACATCAAAATTCAAGCGCAGTCCTCTCTCTTACTGTTAGACGGCACTTCTGGAATCTCTAATATGTCACTTATTGTTTTGGAAATAGGGGTGACACAGTGTCGCAGTGAGTATTGCTGCTGCCTCACAGTTAGGAGACCCAGGTTCACTTCCCAGGTACCACGCTGCGTGGAGTTTGCATGTTCTCCCCCTGTCTGCGTGGGTTTCCTCCCACAGTCCAAAGACATGCAAGTTAGGTGCATTGACGATTCTAAATTGTCCCTAGTGTGTGCTTGGTGTGTTTGTGTGTGTGCATGCCCTGCAGTGGGCTGGCGCCCTGCCCGGGGTTTGTTTCCTGCCTTGCACCCTGTGTTGGCTGGGATTGGCTCCAGCAGACTCCCGTGACCCTGTAGTTAGGATATAGCGGGTTGGATAATGGATGGATGGATGTTTTGGAAATAAGACGTGATATTATTCTTAGGAGTATTTATAATATTCCATCCATCCAACCATTATCCACCACTTATCCGAGGTCGGGTCGCAGGGGCAGCAGCCTAAGCACAGAAGTCCAGACCTCCATCTCCCCAGCCATCTCCTCCAGCTCCTCTGGGAGGACCCCAAGGTGTTCCAAGGCCAGCCAGGAGATATAATCCCTCCAGCGTGTGCTGGGTCTCCCCAGTAGCCTTTTCCCAGTGGGGCATGCTCGGAACACCCCCCAGGGAGCCATCCAGGGTGTATCCTAACCAGATGCCTGAACCACCTCAGCTGACTCCTCTCAATGCGGAGGAGCAGCGACTCTACTCCAAGTCTCTCCCGGATAACTGAACTCCTCACCCTATCACTGAACTCCTCACCCTACAAATATTAAATATTTGTCATTTAATTTGTATTATTATAAAATGGAATAATTTAAAATGTGGAGTTACTAAAATTACTAAGAATTTTCAGGAAATTTAATGAAAACCAAAGAAACGTTTGAATTTAATGTATTTTTTTATCACATGGATTTAAATTTTACTATGTCACATGTGTGACTGTATAATTTGATGATATAAAATATTAGTGATGCCCCAGTCTGATCAAGACTTGAGCACTTCTGCCAATAGTGCATTCCCAAATTAAAATTTAGTGTTGTTGGGTGGATCTCAGTATAATCAAAAATCTGAAAATCTGCATAAAAACTTTAGGGAGGGCACAAAAACTAATATGAAAAAATCTGCCACACATGGAAAAAGGTTGAGAAACACTGTATTAGACAATGAGAAATTAAAGTTGCCGCAGCTTCTCTACTAATAACATGTAAGGGCTGGGAAAAGGGTGATGAGAAGAGGAAATCTCATTGTATCCTTCATGCCATTTCACCATCCACAGGGTTTATTGTGTTATTCCTTACAGATTCAGACAGCATGACCATAATGTCAACTGGATTGTCAAATTAACTTGTACTGCAGGTTGAAACTGATGTTCTGAGTTGGACCAGTTGTGGTGACATTAAATTTAGCAGTCACTTCTGCTGCCTCACAGATCCACTGTCCTCTATTCATTTTCCATTTGGAATTTAATCCCTTCTTCCAATATATTTTATGTTTTTCTCCAGCTACTCCAGTTTTTCTCTAGCATCTCTACATGTTGATTTGGTTGATTGGCAGTGACTGTAATTTGGCTCTCTAATTTAGGTCCTGACCTTCATTGGACTGACACACTGCCGAATGTTGATCTCTGCCTCATGTCCAATGCTCCCAAAATCCATTTATCAGAAACTTTGTACCCAGCGTAGAAAGAGCTTGTCATGAATATTTCTATTTCTGGACAAACTAAACTTTACCAGTCTAATTTATTCAGCTCATTCTTTATTCTCAATGTCCTCTTTCTGTGTTTTTGTGACTTACAGATTCACACAAACCAGTTTAGTGCCACCTAATGTACTAAATACATCAAGTCCAGACCACTGGGGTGCATCTTCAGTTCAGAGAAATTGAGCGGAACACAACATGTCACTCAACACTAAGCGGACCAATCAAGACACTGGTGAAGTGACAGACGTGACAGTCGAGTAAGGACAAATGACTAAGGGAGAGCCGTCTTGAACTAATGGCCTCCCCACTGGTTTCCTGATTTTATGCTTGTCTGCTTTTTTTTTTTTTTTGCTCCCTCATTGAATTGCTGCATATTATTGAAAACTAAAATCCCCATCTAAACCCCTGCTGACTGCTCACTAGTAAGGAGTGAAAAGTCAGAGTTTTGTTTCACAAACTGATTTTCAGTCTAAAATTTGTTTTGCATGCAATTTCACAATTGTAAAATTAAAAAAAAATCTGTTTAGTATGCTTTTTTATTTTCTTTGTTAGGGGTGGTCAATGTTGTATGAGGCTGAAAGCAATGAATAATGGTCTCTAAAGGTTACT
This sequence comes from Polypterus senegalus, assembly GCF_016835505.1. Taxonomy (NCBI): domain Eukaryota; kingdom Metazoa; phylum Chordata; class Cladistia; order Polypteriformes; family Polypteridae; genus Polypterus; species Polypterus senegalus. The sequence continues at coordinate 247,380,912 of NC_053157.1, read as the reverse complement.
CTAATATCTGCTTCCTTGATCACTCACTATGCCAATGCTGTTACCCCAGTTCTTCATGTCTCCTTCCATGTGTCTCCACACACTTTCATGTTCCTCACACACATCCATGCCAACAGTTTTGCTTCACACCGTTCATATGGTGATCAGAGATAACACCATCAGTGCTCACTCTCCACAACTCCATCTAAACCATTATCCTTTCCAAAGCTCCCCAGGAGTCACACTAACAGGCTTTACCTGAGAAGAAAAGCCAACACAATGTGCCTGTAAGTGCTGCCTGTCTGCACCTACCACTGTCCGTACTCTTCACCAGAATATTTTTTTACAATATTTTAGTACGTGGAGAAGAAGGCTGCCATTGAGAACATATTCAGTCATCACTACTGTCCACTAATAGTCCTGTTCTTGATATGTGCTACTCAATCTTTACTAAGCAGCTGTTGTTAAAAATGCTAAATAAATCAGATTTATAATCAGGTAATGAAGCCACTCAAATGTTATTTACAAAAAATTAAATCAAGATAAACCTAACTGTGCCTTTCTACCTGGAGCCAACTCAGAATCTGCTGTAACTCACATTATAAATGACATTCTGATTGAACACAATGTAGTAAACTCCACCATTATTAAGATTTTAGTCTTAAGGACAACATCTGAGAATCAGCTTGCTGGTTAGACGCTGTCCTTATGTGGTTTACTTTTTATTTATCAACTCATTTTTATTATTTACAGAACTCCCAATTCCTTCCGTCTTCAGGGTCTGATGTTGTGGCCATTAGTGTTTTGGTTCTGTTTGCCATTTTAAGATTTCACTCTGAAATGTAATATCATCTTTACTGTGTAGACTGATGACACTCAATTGTACTTATAAATGTTTTTAAAACCTTCTTTTAATTACATTCATAGGTTTAGTGAGTTAAAATAATACATGAATGAAAAATATGTTTTCATTTCACAAAGAAGGCAGGTCTTTATCCATTGTCATTGCATTATTATGTTTTGTGTTTTATCTGCAAGTCATTTTGTGTTTTATTTTACAGCACTTTTTTTGTAAAATGTGTTTATGAATTTTACTAACATAACACAATATCATCTTCACAGTTTCCATTTTTCTTTTTTCTTTTTATTTTCAGGTTGTGAAGTTCCAGTTTTCACCCTACAGCCTCCTGAACCTCAGGACAGAGAGGAGTTTTTACAATGTGAGTCTGTACTTTGATTAAATGGATCATCACAATAGAAATCATTTCTCTTTAATATCTCAGTCCAGGCTTATGATATAAAAATGTGGTGTGAATGTTGTGTGACTGATGAGCTGAAAGTGATGGGGGTCCTGTGACAAGTGCATTATGGGAATGAGAGATTCAGGACTGTGATATACAGTACCAAAGCAGTCTGTTGGACCTGAATCAATCAATCTGAAGAGTCAATTGAATTCATAGGAAGTTAAAAACACAAAAACATCAAATGAAATCCTGACGACTATGCCAAATCCTACATCCATTGGTATTTTTCCCAAGATCTACAATTTCCCAAGAATTTTGTCCCTTCAAGGATTTTTTTTCTCGTCTTCTTAGTGAATGAACATGGCCAGTTAAAGCCCACTGAGACATTCCTTGTGTGATTTTCAGCTCTACTAGAAATGCATTGTTGTTTATCTTCTTTCTTTTGGCCTCTTTTCCTTTGTACTTTTACTGCACTTTATATTTTCTAGTTTCTACTTATTGTGTGTTTTTCTATTTTAGTTGTTCACCTTTAATGACTAAATTAATGACTAGCAAAATACCTGCGCTTCACAGCGGAGAAGTATTGTGTTAAAGAAGTTATGAAAAAGAAAAGGAAACATTTTAAAAATAACGTAACCTGATTGTCAATGTAATTGTTTTGTGAGTGTTATGAGTGTTGCTGTCATCAAGGATTTGATTATCATTGTTTCTTTCAATCAGGTTCGTATTTGGAGGGTGTGTTGTGTTCAAGTTACATTCCGTGTTTGTCTATTCTATCCCTGACCATCTCATCTTCGTTTGCATAAGCACAGTCCTTCAGCAGCAATTTTAACTCCGTTACAAAGTGATCAAAAGTCTCATTTATACCCTGCGTCTTCTCACTAAACTTGTATCTCGCGGATATCGTATTCGTCATAAGCATGACAAATGCCTCAAAACAGTCATAATAAGTTTTCAGTACCCTGGCTTCCTTCTGGGTGAGAGTCCATGTGTTAAAAATGTCTCTTCCTTTTTCCCCAGTCCACAGGAGCAGGTAGATGCATTTCTCACTCTCGTCTTTGCCTTTTAGCGGGCCAGAAAACATCAGCTCCACGTGCTGTTGGAACTTTTTCCATTCTCCTGGCAGGTTAAGAGAATCCCAGTCAATTCGTGGTGACGGAACTCCAACAAAATCCATCACTGTCTGTCATACCACCGAAATAAGTACATACATTGGTTTCGGTTAGTGCAGGGAAGCCGCCTACCAAATTTCGTGAAGATGGGGCCATAAATAATAAAGTTCAACATGGTGGACGTTGTCGACCGTTATGACCGTTACCTGAGAATTTCAAAATGAAACCTGCTTAACTTTTGTAAGTAAGCTGTAAGGAATGAGCCTGCCAAATTTCTGCCTTCTACCTACATGGGAAGTTGGAGAATTAGTGACGTTGGAAAGTTCAATATGGCTTCCGACACTGGCGTCATACCACTCAAATAAGTACGTACATCGGTTTTGGTTAGCGCAGGGAAGCCGCCTACCAAATTTCGTGAAGATGGGGCCATAAGTAAGAAAGTTCAACATGGAGGACATTGTCGACCGTTATGACTGTTACGTGTAGAATTTCGAAATGAAACCTGCTTAACTTTTGTAAGTAAGCTGTAAGGAATGAGCCTGCCAAATTTCAGCCTTCTACCTACATGGGAAGTTGGAGAATTAGTGATGAGTCAATGAGTGAGTGAGTGAGTGAGTCAGTCAGTGAGGGCTTTGCCTTTTATTAGTATAGATAATACTGTAATAATAATTTATGTTGTGGATTTTATCCAATGAATGCAGCCCAATGTGCTAGAAACAACATAGATAGATAGATAGATAGATAGATAGATAGATAGATAGATAGATAGATAGATAGATAGATAGATAGATAGATAGATAGATAGATAGATAGATAGATAGATAGATAGATACTTTATTAATCCCAAGGAGAAATTCACATAATCCAGCAGCAGTATACTGATACAAAAAAAATATTAAATTAAAGAGTAATAAAAATGCATGTAAAAGCAGACAATAACTTTGAATAATGTTAGCGTTTTACCGGTGGAATTGAAGAGTCACATATTGTGGGGGAGGAACGATCTCCTCAGTCTGTCAGTGGAGCAAGACAGTGATAAAAGTCTGTCACTGAAGCTACTCCTCTGTCTAGAAATGACACTGTTCAGTGGATGCAGTGAATTCTCCATGATTGACAAGAGTTTGCTTATTGACAGACATGTGCACGAGTGACAAAGGTCTCTAGACTGTTGTCCCCTCACCAGATATTTTTTGCCCCTCGATTGGTCACTCAAGGGGTCCATCACCTCTGAATAAATTGTCCGTGAATATCTGAAGATGAGGACTCACTGGTCACTCAGGTATCAGGCACACTGATGGAGTTTGGTATTTACTGAGGCACTTGATGTCATATTAGACATTAAACTGCACCTCCTCTTTCCTGCTCTCAGGTTTGTCAAAGTCACCCAAACTTAAGGAGTTAAGTCAGCTGACTAACTTCACCATCACTGTCAACATTTAAAGTACCAATCACATGTGATACCTGTGAACACTTTTATCTAACCCTAATTCACAATTCCCTCAGGACCCCTGAATATGCTGCATGTCACCCGATGTAAGTCTGTATGAACAGACAGATAAAGGTCCAGGTTGACCACCATTATTACAGGCCTAAGCAGCAGGTGCAGACTGTGAGTTCTAAATCTGTCATCTTCTTTGAGCGTAAGGGGTTCAAAAGGAAGTGGAGAAATTAGAGAAGGAGTGAGAGGTGATAGTGAGAGAGGTGGGTGTCGGGGGGACAAAGGGCAAGATGAACAACCTCAAGGAGCTGAGTGAGTCACGTGAGTGTGCTGCTTGTGTGTCTGTGCCACTGTAACATAACTTGATAAATAAAGAACTGAGATTAATTCTTCCTCTCTGACGTTTTCTTCTTTGACTTGACACATTCTAATAGCCCTCCTGTTATCACAGATTATATTCCTTGTTGATCAAATCTGTGTCCTGATGTTTGACTGACATCTAAATCTTAAATCACTTTGTCATCAGACAGGCAATCACATGATGAGCTCTTCATTGCTGACCTAAACTCTGTTGTCCTCTTCTCTCACTCTCATTATTTCACTTCAGCCATTGTGTCAGTTCTCATTGTCTGACCTCATAAAGCCATTGGTCTCTATGGTCACTCACATGCATATCACATTTGCAAATCAGCAGTGATTCAGGTCAGAAACTCATTTTAAAGTCGATGAGCACATTCTACACGTTCTCATTTACTTTGGGTCTGTTACCCTAACAGTTTTGCTGTCGTCCTTGTCCTCATTTCAATGACACAGCTGTCCCACCCTGATGTCTGGAGTACTGCAGTTCCCATTAATTATAAATGGTATAATTATGAAAGTCTATGTCATCTCACATAGTAATTTCAAGTTCAAGTTCAACTTCTTTATTGTCATCCCATCCAAATACATTGTACAGGTTGATATGAAATTGGGTGTCTTTAGGCCCGCCATACAAATATACAACATGTAGTGCAACAAGACAATATACACCACTTAGTGCAAATACAACAGGCAGTGCAAACAGACAAGACAGTGTGCAGTAAAATGGCACGACAATGGTAGGACAACGTCCAGCAGATCAGTTCTAACTGGATCAGTGACAGCTTAACAGCAGAGGAGGCATTACTGTGTTAAAAAGGTGAAATATAAGCAGTCGACTAATGTACAGCAAACATTTAGTAACTATTTATCACTCATAAAGTGCAAAGTGTACATTTGATTTAGAAAGTTTTCAAATGTGCAAATAGTGTAAAGTTTACATTTCAGAGTTCAACATCGAGTAGTGGGGAGGTGCTCAGGCATTAGGTAGTTGAACAGTACAGAGAGAAGAAACTGTCACAGAGTCTGGATAATCTGACTCAGATACTGCAATACCCATCTGCTAGATGTCAGGAGCTCAAAGAACCCATATTATGGGTGTGAGAGGTCAGTCACAATGCTGGACACCTACGGAGGTTGTTTGTGCTGTAGGTGTCTTGTATGGAGGGGAGAGACACACCAATGAAGTCCATCCTCAACTGTCTTAGCAGTCCTCTGTGGTAACTTGAGATCCGCAGCACTACAGTCCCCATACCACACCATGATGGAGTTGGTCAGCACATTAACACATTCATGTATCTGCTTAGTATAGTGGCTTATGTTTGGTAGTGAAAGGATGGCGCTATATAATAAGGACTGATTTACAAGGCTGTGGATAGGATGAGAAATAAACCATTAGTGGAGTGCAGGGTCATGAGGATATCTGGAAGACCACAGGAAAGACAGCAAACAACTCTGTAAAGGAGGCCTGTACTTGGTAGGGTCCACTCACACACACACACACACACACAAACTCACACACACACACACACACACACGCACACACGCGCACACACACACGCAATCACACACTCACTCACTCACACATGGATACCATCTGGGCCAATTACACTATGCCAATATATAAACAGGGTCATACTTTTATAACCCTTGTGTTTATCGTCAGTCAGTCATTCTCCAACCCGCTATATCCTAACACAGGGTCATGGAGGTCTGCTGGAGCCAATCCCAGCCAACACAGGGCACAAGGCAGGTATTTATAATAAATTTTAAATTGGCCCGAGTGTGTCTGTGTGTTCGCCTTTTGATGAACTGGCACCCTGTCCAGGGGTTGTTCCTGTCTGGCCCCAATGGTTACTGAGGTATGCTCCAGTTTCCTGATGGCCCTGCATTGTGTAAGCAGGTTAGAAAATCAATGGGTGGATGGATGGATGGATGAATGGATTATTCTGTTTCTTAAAATGAGGGGCTTTAGTTACATTGATGGAAGTCTAACAGCTGGGAACTTCAACTACAGAGAAAAGTAACGAAAATAAAGTGTGGGCTTTACTGAATAATAAAATGAATTACTGGCATTGACAAAAGGCAATACTGGTTTTGAGTTGTTTGACAGATTAACATCAATCAATTGCTTTTTCTCCTCCTAACATTCTTATAACTTTTATAAGTTAGAGAAGAGAACTTACTATGGGATGGACATTTTGATTAATAAAGAGCACCAGCATGAGTGGAATGAATCCTCAGTTTAACAGCTCGCTGTCTCTGTCTGCTGAGGGCTGCCAAGCTGTCACATTACAAATCTGTTTATGATGATTTATGTGTTGAGTTTAATTTTAATTTTAGTTAATTTGTACAACCCCAATTCCAATGATGTTGGGACGTTGTAGAAAATGTAAATAAAAACAGACTATAATGATTTGCAAATCCTTTTCAACCTATATTCAATTGAATACACTACACAGACAAGATATCGAATGTTCAAACTGATAAACTTTATTGTTGTTTGGCAAATCTTTACTCATTTTGAATTTGATGCCTGCAACACATTCCAAAAAAGCTGGTCCAGGGGCATGTTTACCACTGTGTTATATCACCTTTCCTTTTAACAACACTCAATATTCGTTTAGGAACTGAGGACACTAATTGGTGAAGCTGTGTAGGTGGAATTCTTTCCCATTCTTGATTGATGTACAACTTCAGTTGCTCAACAGTCCGGGGTCTCTGTTGTCGTATTTTGCTCTTCATAATGCGCCACACATTTTCAATGGCAGACAGGTCTGGACTGTAGGCAGGCCAGTCTAGTACCCGCACTCTTTTACTACAAAGCCACGCTGTTGTAACACATGCAGAATGTGGCTTCGCATTCTCCTGCTGAAATAAGCAGGGACGTCCCTGAAAAAGACGTTGCTTGGATGGCAGCATATGTTGCTCCAAAACCTGTATGTACCTTTCAGCATTAATGGTGCCTTCACAGATGTGCTAACTAACACTAACACACCCCCATAGCATCACAGATGCTGGCTTTTGAACTTTGCGCTGATAACAATCCGGATGGTCCTTTTCCTCTTTGGCCCAGAGGACACGACGTCCATGATTTCCAAAAATAATTTGAAATGTGGACTCGTCAGACCACAGCACACTTTTCCACTTTGCGTCAGTCCATCTCAGATGAGCTCGGGCCCAGAGAAGCCGGCGGCGTTTCTGGGTGTTGTTGATATATGGCTTTCGCTTTGCATGGTAGAGTTTTAACTTGCACTTGTAGATGTAGCGACGAACTGTATTAACTGACAAAGGTTTTCTGAAGTTTTCCTGAGCCAACATGGTAATATCCTTTACAGAATGATGTCGGTTTTTAATGCAGTGCCGCCTGAGGGATCGAAGGTCACGGGCATCCAGTGTTGGTATTCGGCCTTGCTGCTTACGTGCAGAGATTTCTCCAGATTCTCAGAATCTTTTGATGATATTATGGACAGTAGATGATGAAATCCCTAGGTTCCTTGCAATTGTATGTTGAGAAACGTTGTTCTTAAACTGCTGGACTATTTGCCCACGCAGTTGTTCACAAAGTAGTGAACCTCGCCTCATCCTTGCTTGTGAATGACTGAGCCTTTTGGGGATGCTCTTTTTATACCCAATCATGACAAACACCTGTATCCAATTAACCTGTTCACCTGTGGAATGTTCAAAACAGGTGTTTTTTGAACATTCCTCAACTTTCCCAGTCTTTTGCTGACCCTGTCCCAGCTTTTTTGGAACGTGTTGCAGGCATCAAATTCAAAATGAGTGAAGATTTGAAAAACAACCAAAACAGCAATAAAGTTTATCAGTTTGAACATTAGATATCTTGTCTTCGTAGTGTATTCAATTGAATATAGGTGGAAAATGATTTCCAAATCATTATATTCTGTTTTTATTTACGTTTTACACAACGTCCCAACTTCATTGGAATTGGGGTTGTAAATGTGCACTGAGCTCTGAGTCTTTCTAATGTGAACTGCAGTGTGTAATAAATAAATAAGAAATACTGATGTGAATGACACTTTAGCAGATCCCCTGTGACAGGTCTTCTCTTCTCTTCTCTCACTTTGTGGTCTTCACTCTCTGAACTCCTTTCTCATATTAACTGTTCATCCTCAGTTTCTCCTCAGATGTCCTCTCTATGAACTCTCAGCTTTCTCTTTAAATCTCCTCCTCCTCCTCCTCACTGAGCACAGACAAACTTTCACTTTCGTTTCTTCACAAGTCCCTTCCTTGTTTGTCTGACTGATTCTCTCTGCCTGCCTCTCCTCAGACTGATGATGGCTAAAGCCCAGCTGTTTGTTTCACAGGACGAGTTCACCTGCTCGGTGTGTCTGGACACCCTGACTGACCCCATCTCAATCCCCTGTGGACATAATTTCTGTCTGAAATGCCTTACGGACTACTGGGATCAGAGCCAAGTGTGCAGCTGTCCTCAGTGCAGACACACCTTCACCACAAGGCCTGAGCTGAACAGAAACACTCTGCTGAATGAAGTCATCAAGAAATTTAAGAGACCAAGACTCAGTCCTCATCCGTTTCAGAATTATGTAAGGCCCTGGAGATGTAGAGTGTGACTTCTGTACTGGGAAGAAGTTCAGAGTGGTGAAGTCCTGTCTAACCTGCATGGCCTCCTACTGTCAGACTCACCTGCAGCCTCACTATGAAGTAGTGGCCTTGAAGCACCACAAGCTGACTGGTCCTGATAGAAATCTGAAGGAGAAACTCTGTGTGAAACATCAGAAAAGTCTAGAGATGTTTTGTAAAACTGATGAGACGTGTATCTGCATGATGTGTGGAATGACTGAACACAACAGTCATGAAAAGGTTGAGCTGGAGATGGAAAGAGAAGGAAAACAGGTGAGTGGAGTTTAGTGTTTAATGGAAACTCAATAAAAAAGGAGTTAAGTGATACATAAATGTAGTTTGTCAGATAAATCTATTCCTTCATGATGAGGAGTCTCAGTTTGCTTGTGTAGGACAGCAGGAAGCTGGAGGCTATCCTGGTGAGACTGGGTGGAAGACATGAAACAGTCCAGGATGAGATCCACAGTGTGATCCATGGACAGTCGAGTGAGCTGAGTGCTCTCATTAAACTGAGCGGAGGTTCATTGTGTTCTGATCACTTGTGTCTCAAGTACCTCAGGCCTCTCTAAGTTCAGAGATTTTAACCTTCTTGTGAACTGGAATGATGATGGCTACCTTAAAGCAGTCCGGACCTTTCCCCAGCATCAGCAAATATTAAATATGTTAGTAAAGACAGGGGCTTACTGGTCTAAGAATACCAGGTGGGACTACTCAGGGCCTGCTGCTTTCCTGATACTCCATTTCCTAAAAAGGTTTTAGTACCTCCAGGGTGGGGTGGAGAGGAATGACTGGGGGGAGGGAAGTTGAAGAAGGTGAATCGGACTTCAGTGAAGGGGGTCTGAGGGGGGTGACACAGAAATGGTTGTGAGAGGCAGACAGGGAAAACCTCTGTGGTAAATCGCCCTCATTGCAAACAAACAGAGGAAAGAAATCAAATGGAAATAAGGCTTGTATGTTCAAAAGCTCTTCACAAGTAAAATTAATTCTTGAAGTCAACAAACAACACAAACCAACCACTCAATACACACAGAGAATGAGCACACCGGAAAAAATGCGGAAGCCTATCAGCGCCCAATATGTCAGGAGTTTGATTCTGTTGTCAGGTGTTCCTCCTGTGCTGCTTTAGTGACCGTTCAAATTACGAGGTGAGCCCCCCATCACTGTTCATTTTTCACCATTCATTACGTTATTCTCTTGTATTTGGTTTTCTGTCTCTTTTTTTACTTCTTATTTCATTTTTCCAGTTTCCACATCACACATTGTTATTTTGGTTGTGATGTTTGCCTCTTTTGAACAGGTGTTTAGTTCTGTCACCTCATATTTTATTCTTTGCCTTATTTCATTTACTTAGAAAATTAGGGGCTCATTGTCCTGAAGAAAAAGTTTTTGTGCCCTTGAAAGGCGTTGGCATTTTGAAATGGTTGATGTTTGAAGTCAGTTGACTTAGTAAAAATGATAAAGCCGTAAAGTGAGTGGACCGATCTGCCCAATGTGACTCACCCGATACGTGCAGGTCGCCATCTGTCACATTTTTATCAGTGTCCTCCAGCCCAGAGTCCGACGGCGTTTCTTATTATGTTAAGACTTGTTCAACGTCTTCTGCAGTCTTATTTCAGCTTCTTGACTGACTGAATAAACACCCAGACGCTTACTGCTTTAAAGAATTTAAGATTTGTCTCATTCATCACTCTATTGATGTTAGTTTGCAATTTCATAGATATATATATATATATATATATATATAAATGAACAATTCTGATTTTTGTTTTTTTTTATACAATTTCTTCTTTGTATTAGCAACATTAATGACTGTATAAATTTTCTGAGGTGTTAGATAGATAGATAGATAGATAGATAGATAGATAGATAGATAGATAGATAGATAGATAGATAGATAGATAGATAGATAGATAGATACTTTATTAATCCCAAGGGGAAATTCACATAATCCAGCAGCAGCATACTGATAAAAACAATATTAATTAAAGAGTGATACAAATGCAGTGCAAATTAAAAAATGCAAGGTAGAAAGTGCGAGGCAGGTATAACAGTCAATAACTTTGTATAACATTAACGTTTACCCCCCAGGGTGGAATTGAAGAGTAACATAGTGTGGGGTCTCCTCAGTCTGTCAGTTAGCAGGACGGTGACAGCAGTCTGTCGCTGAAGCTGCTCCTCTGTCTTCATATCATCCTGTGCAGTGGATGCAGTGGATTCTCCATGATTGACAGGAGCCTGCTCAGCGCCCGGCGCTCTGCCACAGATGTCAAACTGTCCAGTTCCGTGCCTACAATAAAGCAGCGTTTCTCAACCTTTAAGTATTTGCAACCCAAGTTTTCATAACAGTTTTAATTGTGCCCCCCTTTTTTGAAAGGAGCCCACTAATACCAATCTGTTCTTTTTTAATTAATGATATATCATAGATGCGTATTTTATTATACCTACTTAACTTTTAGCAACATTTACAGTATATTTGTATTACCATGTATTTTTTTACTTTGTTGACTTTCATACTACTATCCACCCCAGCTTATCTATCCATCCATCCATTATCCTACCCGCTATATCCTAACTACAGGGTCACGGGGGTCTGCTGGAGCCAATCCCAACCAACACAGGGTGCAAGGCAGGAAACAAACCCTGAGCAGGGTGTCAGCCCACCGCAGGGCACTCACACACACACCAAGCACACACTAGGGACAATATAGAATCGGCAATGCACCTAACCTGCATGTCTTTGGACTGTGGGAGGAAACTGGAGCACCTGGAGGAAACCCACGCAGACACGGGGAGAACATGCAAACTCCACACAGGGAGGTCCTGGGAAACAAACCCAGGTCTCCTTACTGCAAGGCAGCAGCGCTACCCACTGCGCCTCCGTGCCCCACCCCCCCAGCTTATCCCTTAGTCTTATTAATATCACTGCCTGTTTCTTTTTATGAGTGTATAACTTCAGACTTCTTAAACTTCTTGTGAATGACTGACCCCCTAAACATCAGTGCCCTGTGTTCCAATATAACCCAAATCACCCTGATTCCCCTAAGTCCTGTGCCCTTCCATCATAAACCAAATCTGATCCTCATGTTTCCCTCTCTGATCTCTCCAGTCCTCCCAAGAGTGGCTTGTGTCACAGACAGCACTTCTGATAAGACCACCTTGACTCCTCTGCTCCTAATCTTAGCTCCTTCGTCTTTATACTTTTCTTACACAATTGCCAGCCTGCTCTCACTTTTGTCAGTTGCTGACATTGACAATGACAACTGGATCAGCACCTCTCTGTAAAATAGACAAGCCACATGCCCTCCAATCCATAAAGCAGCCCACCATTATTGGAATCTGAGTTTGTTTACTTTCACTTTCCTTCTTATTTGTATAATTAAATTGTAACTGTTGTCCAGTTTCTCTAAGGAGAGATTATGCACTGATATGCACTCTACAAGCTCAACGTCTATCTTCAATTGAACTGTTAAAGTAAATGTTTCTTTCAAATCTTTTGTATTATTATAATTATTTTATCAAATATTTGTGTGTAACCTAATGTGACATTATGAAGACAAGTGTGACAGAAACAGTAAGTTGTGTCTTCGAATGTAAAACAAATGTTTTGTACAAATGTGTGACACCAAAAGTGGAAATTAATTCTGATGAGACCCCATGCGTCCTTTTGTGTTTCCAAACAGAAACAGCTGGGGGTGACACTGAGTGAAATTAGGAGGAGACTTGAGAAGAAAGAGAAGAAAATGAAGGAGATGAGGAGGAGAGTGGAGGAGATGAAGGTGGGTGGAATTAAGATAACACTTCATATGAAAGTAAGGAAAAAAATAAAAGGGTTATGAGAATTTCTGGTAATGACGTGTGAGGACAGGGAGATGGAGGAGGAGAGAAGATGGTTTATTGTGTCCTTCATGGCATTTCACTGCTGACAGCATTTCATGTTTTAGTCATTAGACATTCAGACACCGACATCTTAACATCCTCAGGTTTCTCATTCCACCACTTAAAGATGACTTAACTCCCCTTAACAATAACTCATACAGAAGATTGGTGCTGATGTTCTGATGTTCAGATGTGCATTAAGCCTACTCATCTATTTAACCCCATGTGTACTGGTGTGTCGGGAGCACAGGTGGAAATCCTGAGGTGACCAATTTGTCAGTTCTGCTTCTTAGCTTTGCACCCAACTCTTTGCCCTGCAGAACTTGCAGTCTGATCTCCATATTTCAATTGTACAATGACAACTAAATAAGCTTGATGATGACATATGGATCCTTCACTGCTCTGGCCAGGAGCCTATCCAGCTATTCACAAAGGTTTTCTATCAGTGTACCCAAAAGGCAACACAGCATGTGAGACTCTCTGTATCTGTAGCAAAACTTCATCTCAATTCCCATAATACCTGAATCTCTGACTATGACTACTTTCAGAGCTCCTCATCCCTGCCTACTGTCTCAGAAATTTCAGAGTCACTGTGCAGGTCTACAAGGTCCTGAAAACAGCTGAACATCTCCAGATTTGGGGTTGGTGATCATGGACAGTGTGCACCTCATACACTACTGTGACTCACGTGGACACTAACTTTCACCTCAATGACACTCGGGTGAACCATACAAATAAAATTCACAGTGGAAGTTATTAGTATTAATGAGAAGTTAAATAAAATAAATAGCAATGCAGCAACCTGGAATATAAAGACTCACAACTCTGAAGATTACAATTGAATACAGTTGGGAGAAGGTTAATAAGTAAAGACACAACTACTGTAATTAAATTACAACAGATCAGCTTTTCTCCACAATACCAATTCTTCTCCTTCTTAATTTTCAACTCTCAATCCCAGGATGACCAGGAGAGGCTCTTTTAAAGACGCACCTCTGTAACACTACCAGAGTTCTCACTGGACAATAGAGCTGTCCTGACAAAGACTCTCATAGTTCATACAGAACCCCTTATTAAGACTGCACATTCCATACAGTCTTTCAGGTGCCTTTAGAAGATGCTGCTACCCAGAGTACCAAGGGTCTGCTATGGCCCTTATCCTAAATCAAATTATCAATCACTACATCAGAATACCAACAAAAGTGTCTTAGGACTGTTTTCTTTTTTTTTTAATTTGGTGACTCAATTTTATATTTCTCTCCTATCCAATCAGCTGTCTGTGGAAAGAGTAATGGAGGAACATGATAAGAGCTTCACTGATCTGATGCGGTGCATTGAGGAAGCCCACAAGAAACTGACTGAGAGGATCAGAGAACAAGAAAAGAGAGAGATGGAGAAGGCTGAAGGAGTCATGGAGCAACTGGAGAAGGAGATCAATGAGCTGAAGAGGAGAGAAGCTGAGCTGAAAGAGCTTTCAGAGACCAAGGACCATCTCCACTTCCTACAGGTGAGTGTGGAACTTCAGAGGGAGTCTGATCAGACTGGGGTTTGTGGGACCGGAGCAACTTTATAGTCAAATTCAAAGGATCTGAGTAGTTTTTACAAATGGTAAGAACAGGCTGTTCAGCCCAATTTCACATTTGCCTAATGTTTTCCCAATTTATGCAAAACTCCCAAAGTTCCTGCCTTTATCTTTGGCCTTCAAACAAAATCCTATAGCCACCTGACAACCTCCTACCTTGATTTAACTGCACTGATCAATGTAACTCTTTTATGACCTTTTTAAATATGAAAATTGGAAATATCTACCAGCAGTTGACTTCTCTTGTAAACTCTGTACATGGAACATTTTATGATCCCCCTTCTTCTTTTTTTCTTACTATTTTTAATCTCCCAACTGTGGTTCAAATGTCTTATATTGTTAGAAATTCCAAGTGCTCTACCTGTCAGCTGGCTCCAGTTCTTACTGATTTCTCTTTCCTCTCTAATAACTAACATTATACATTCTTCCCTTATCTCTGGTCTTGTTCCTTTATTTCTTAAAATGGCTGTGATAACTTCAATTCTCAAGAAATCTGGTGCAAATCCCTCCCTACAAATTAAATAATTATCATCAAATCTCAAATTTACCTTTCCTTTAAAAAACACTTGGTAAACTGTTACCATGCAGGTTCACTCTCACCTTACTGACAATCATTTGTTTGACCAATTTCAGTGTGGCTTTCGTCCATTTCACAGCACAGTTACAGCCCTGGTTAAAATCACCAATGACCTGCTAATGGCAGCTGACTCGGAGCTGTTGACCACACTTGAGCTCCTTGATCTGAGCCCTGCCTTCAATACAAAATCTTATGATATTCTCCTTGAAAGATGAAAATCAAATGGTATTATTGGCACTCCACATGCCTGGTTTAAGTCTTATCTCTCAGATCACACACAGTTTGTATAACTAAACAATTTCAGATCCCAAGTTTGCCCAGTTGTTAGTGGTGTTCCCCAGGGCTCTGTCTTGGTCCCCCTTCTATTTATTATTTATCTTCTGCCTCTTGGTCGTATCTTTAGGAAATTTGATATTCTCTTTCACTGTTATGTTGACGACCCCCAGCTCTATCTGTCTACTAAGCCTGATTCCACTCTTCCACCTTCTTCCTTCTCTGACTGTCTTCAGGAAGTTAAATCATGGCTGTCTACTAATTTTATTAAATTAAATAGTGATAAAACAAGAGGTTCTTCTGCTAAGAACTAAATCTGTTTTGACAAATGTGATAATATCTCATTGACTATTGATAATTCTCTAATCTCTTCTTCCTCCCAGGTTAAGTGCTTAGGTGTCGTTCTTGATAGCACATTAAAATTTGAGTGTGAATATTTCTATCTCAGCTGTTTATGTCCATCTCTTTCAGCTACCAGAACTTCTATTCTCGTTCATGCTCTGGTCACATCTCGTATTGATTATTGTAGTCTTCCTCACAAACTCCTTTACAACTTCAGATGATTCAGAATGCTGCAGCTCATATTATTACCAGAACTCCTTCCATTGAACACATCACTCCAGTCCTTCAGCAGCTTCACTGGCTAACTGCTAAATATCACATTGATTTTGAAATTCTGCTAATTAATTACAAGACACTCCATAATCTTTCACCTCCTTATCTTTCTGATCTTCTTCATATCTTCATTCCTTCCCATACCCTTAGATCTTCTTCCTCTATTTATCTTATTGTACCTCCTGCTCACCTGACTACCCTGAGGTTTAGAGATTTCAGTCGAGTGGCCCCTCGCATCTGGAACTCTCTGCACAAGATATTTCTAATATCGACTCTCTTCCTATCTTTAAATCTCTCCTTAAAACACATCTTTTTAAACTGGCTTATCATGTTTGATATGAATTTTAGTTGATAAATTTAAATTTAATTTCATTTCTGTGTTTTTTCTGGTTTTATTGTACTGTAATGTTTTATTATTTTTATATTGTGGCTGTTGTTATTAATGTGTTCTGTAAGGTGACCTTGTGTGCCTTGAAAGGTGCCTATAAATGCATAAATAAATAAGTCAACAACAACAATTTTTATTGTTATTATTATTATTATGGCGTTGCGCGGTTGCGCAGTGGTAGTGCTGCTGCCTCGCAGTTAGGAGACCCAGGTTCGTTTCCCGGGTCCTCCCTGCGTGGAGTTTGCATGTTCTCCCCGTGTCTGCATGGGTTTCCTCCGGGCGCTCCGGTTTCCTCCCACAGTCCAAAGACATGCTGGTTGGGTGGATTGATGATTCTAAATTGGCCCTAGTGTGTGCTTGGTGTGTTTGTGTGTGTCCTGCGGTGGGTTGGCACCCTGCCCAGGATTGGTTCCTGCCCTGGGATTGGCTCCAGCAGACCCCCGTGACTCTGTGTTTGGATTTAGCGGGTTGGAAAATGGATGGATTATTATTATTATTACCTGAGAGGCAGGTAAATCTATAATTGTTTGAGGAGGCAAATTTGTATGAAATGTGTTCTTAATAAGTTTCATTTTAAATGAAGCCACCTGACTAAAGAAGACACCAACTCCTTCATATCTTTAAACACTCCTGTCATGTCACCTCCTCATGTCTCTGTCCTTTAACTGATGACATTCAAATCCTTCAGCATTTCCTCACAGCTCAAACCCCACAATCCAGCCTGGTCTCTCTTCTTCTTCTCGACTTTCTTTTGTGCTGTTTTCTCATTTCTCTAACACACAATATTCCTGATGTGGTCTCACAAGTGTTTTCTACAGAGCAGACTACAGAACTGTGATGAGGACAAAAGGGTCCCAAGTCTTTCTGACAAGTCACACACTTTCTAGTGGCAGACCTTCTAGTGTAAGATTAAACTGAATAGTGTGTGTAAGTCTTTGGATTTAATTTAAATACCAAATTTCTTGCTGGGAACAAATATACTTTTATCTATCTATCTATCTATCTATCTATCTATCTATCTATCTATCTATCTATCTATCTATCTATCTATCTATCTATCTATCTATCTATCTATCTATCTATCTATCTATCTATCTAATTCACTTCATCTCAGTACATTAAAGAGCCCAATGCCTTGTTTTGTCTGCTAAGTCAGTTCTTCACCTGCCTGTCTGCTGCCCCCTCAGTCCACTTATCTACAGTCTGATGACTCGCCTCTTATGGACTCCTGCATGAAAATCGTTTTGAATGTCAAGGCACCTGACATCTTATGGTCCACTGTAATGAAATATTCTCCTATAAATAATCAATAAATGAATGAAAAATAATCTGTCTAAACCCAAACTCTCTGTTCACCATGCTGATCCTCTTGAGAGGAGGTCCTTCTTATAAATGTTACTTTTTTTTTCTCTTCATCCCCTCCTCTCTCTTGATGCAGACTTTCTCATCTCACTGTGTCTTTTCTGATGATGGAGACTCACTTAACTTGACTGTCACTGCCGATTTCTCTTCTGATGACCTGCTAAAGGAGGTGTCAGGCCTGAAAAAGCATCTGGAGAAGATCAGCCAGTGGGACATCCTGCCTTTGACTCCATCAGGTACATTGTCTGGTCATGTTGTGTTCATTGTTAAAGTCCATTAGGAGGACCAGAGTCACAATAACAAGGGCAGTGAGATGCATGAAGAAAACATGTTCATTAAAATGTATCCATTATCTCTATTAGTAATTTTTGTAGTGCTATTTACAATGACAAGCTGAGTGATATCACATTCTCAAAGTAAGCAGCTGCTTTTATTTAGAGTTGTTAATATTGTGATGGATGGCTACTGTCTTTACCTGGCCAGGACACCCTTAGGATGGAAGGACAGGGGGAGACAGATTGCATAGTGCTTTATCTCCCCCCAGGACATTAGATAGCAGTGAGCCCAAGCTCAGATTCCCACATGAGTGCCCACAGGGCATGCTGGGTATTGTCGTCCTAGTGGACAGCCCTGTTGGGTCCCATGGTGGCCACCATGGAGAGGTGTATGACTGGGGAATCCCTACATCATGGGGTTTCCGCCTCACATGGAAGTGCTGGCAGACCACTTCCGGGGCAGCGTCAGGGGGCCAGAGTCGGGAGGAAAGAGGACAAATCTTACAAGATGAATGGAGGAGGCAATGAGAGACAGAGAGAGAGTATTGATCATAGTGTACTTGTGGTTTTGGTGGTGGGAAACCTTTACAAAAGAAGAGTTTTCCCACAATAAAAGACTATTTGCCTTTTAACCTGTGTCCATGCCTGTTTGTGTTGGGCGTTTGGGGAGCTGGAGTGCCCCCTTACTGTTCACAATATATCTCTCCTAGCAGAGTGAAACAGCCGCTCATTAAAACAGGCTACTGGTACAATAGTAAGTCCATCTGTTCTGATCATGTTGCACATTTTTGGAGCTCTGTTCACCCGACATGCTCACTCTTATGTCCCTCTTACTTTGTGCTCCTTTTGCTCATCATGTTTGGCCTTACAGCCATCAGTTTTTTTGAGCTTTGTTTCCTCTGTTCATCGGACATTGCTGCCCTCTGTTGGACACTTGATGACATTATGCCCTGGCACAGATGTCTGACATCCATCCATCCATTATCTAACCCGCTGAATCCAAATACAGGGTCACAGGGGTCCGCTGGAGCCAAACCCAGGCAACACAGGGCACAAGGCAGGAACCAATCCTGGGCAGGGTGCCAACCCACCACAGGACACACACAAACACCAAGCACACACTAGGGCCAATTTAGAATCGCCAATCCACCTAACCGGCATGTCTTTGGATTGTGGGAGGAAACCAACGCAGACACGGGGAGAACATGCAAACTCCACGCAGGGAGGGCCCAGGAAGCGAACCCAGGTCTCCTAACTGCGAGGCAGCAGCGCTACCACTGCGCCACCGTGCCGCCCCAATGTCTGACATTGAACCGTTTATTGCTTTATATATATAGAGGGGTCTTTTTCGATTTACTCCCTTAAAAGCTTCTTCTCCATTTGACACTGTGATTCTCTTCATGTGCTCAGTGTAAGGACCAACATAAAATAACGAACAGGAAGTTGTGTTAAACTGGCAGGGCCAGCTCAGCATTCAAATGAAGACATAAAGGAAAATGAAACTGAATTGGGATTAACTTCAGTGCTTGTGATATCATGAAGTCTGAATGAGCTTCTGCTGTCTTCTCTGTCCTTTACATTCGCTCAGATGGACTCCTCTTTAAAAGTTCACAGTAAGCCACTGTCAGCCGTTCTCCCACAGACTCATTCATGTGTGTTATATGAATGGTGTCGTATACTCAGACTCATTTCCAGCACTGATATTAAAGAAATTGTTTTAGAGATCAAATCATTTTAGTTTTGATATTTAGGTGGTAAAGCTGAACAAATCAGAGGACAGCATTAGGATCCTGACCACTTCAGGACCATCTGAACACTTCACTTAGTATACATAACAAGTCCACAGGTGAAACACAATTACAGACTTTACTTTAATTTTAAATGTAATAATGTTTATACACACAGATACAGTTGAAGTTAGAAGTTTCCATCCACTTCAGGTGAATTCTTTAAAAGTCATTTTATAATCAAACCATCGATTTTATACTAATAAACTACGAGCATTTAAAACGTCTACTCTATGTGGGGCAGAAGTCATTTTTTCCACCAATGTTCACAGACCTGTGAGTATTTCACTTTTTATTGACCAGATCACAATTCCAGTGGGTCACAAGTTTACATACACTTTGTTATCTGTGCCTTTAAAAAACTTGGAAAATTCCAGAAAATGATGTCACGCCATTAGACAATTAGACAATGAGCTTCTGAGAGCCAATCAGTCTCATTGGAGACAACATGCGGATGTATGTTAAAGCCGACCATCAAACTCACTGCCTCTTTACTTGACATGATAAAATCAAAAGAAATCAGCCAAGAGCTCAGAAACAAAATGGTGGACCTCCACAAATGTGGTTCATCCTTGGACACAACTTCCAAATACCTGAAGGTTCGACGTTCATCTTTACAAACAAAAATACACAAGTATAAACACCAGGGGACCACCCAGCCATCAGGCAGGAGATGTATTGTGTCTCCTATAGAAGAACGGACTTTGGCACAAAAAGTGCAAATCAATCCCAGAACAACAGCAGAGGACCTTGTGAAGATGCTGGAAGACACAGGTAAACGAGTCTCGATATACAAGTTTTACATCAACAACCTGAAAAGCTGGTCAGCCACGAAGAAGTCCACTGCTCCAAAGCTATCATCAAAAAGACAGACTGCAGTTTGAAATGGCACAGGGGGGCAAAGATCTGACCTTCTGGATAAATGTCCTCCGGTTTGATGAATTCAAGATCCAACTGTTTGGCCATAATGACCATTGTGATGTTTGGAGGACAAAGGATGAGGCTGGCAAGCCAAAGAACAACATCACAACTGTCAGACATGGGGGTTGGAGTGCCTTGTTGTTGGGGCTGCAGGAGGGACTGGCGCACTTCACAAAATAGTTGGCATCATGAGGAAGGACAGAGATGGAGATACACTGCAGCAACATCTGAAGAGCTCAGTAAGGAGGGTGAAGCTCAGTCGCAAAGGGGTCTTCTAAATGAACAAGGACCTCAAGCAGACCTCCAAAGTTGTTGCAAAATGGCTTAAGGACAACAAGGTCATGGTTTTGGAGTGGCCATCACAAAGCCCTGACCTTAATCTGATTGAACTGGAAAATGGATGCGAGCAAAGAGGCTTATGAACCTGTCCCAGTGAAACCAGTTTTGTCAAAGGGAATGGGGCAAAATTCCAGCACCTTATTGTAAGAAGCTTGTGAAAGGCGACACAAAACAATTGGTTCAAGTTAAATAATTTAAAGGGAATGCGACCAAATATGAATAAAGTGTAAGTGAGCTTGTGACCCACTGGAATTGTGATACGGTTGATAAAAAGTGAAACACTCAGAGGTCTACGGACTTTGTAGGAAAAAATGACTTCTGCCCTGCACAGAGTAGATGCTTTAAATGATGTGGCAAATTTATCATTTCAAAAATCAAAAAAAAAAACCCATCTATATCTTTATTGTCATTGTAGCAATGTACAGTACATTGACATTTTTCCAGTGCAGAAAAAAAAATTAAATAAAAACAAAACAAAACACAATTACTCAAGTTACAACTAAAATAAGGGAATAAAATAAGCACCAAAATTGTCCATAACAGCAGAACAATGTTTTCCACTCATACATACATACATTATATTGCACTTGTCCCTTATCTAATGTTAACTTAGAATGAAGGTGCACTCAGTCAGATTGACCATTTAGCAGAATTCAGCATGGTGATGGCTGAAGGATATAAACTCTTTCTCAGTCTGTCTTAGTTTTTATGGATCTGAAACATCTGCCTGAAGGCAGGCGTTCAAACAATGCGTGTCCTTGGTGTGATGGGCCCTGAAGAATTTTCTTGACGTTCCTGAGACAACAGGAACTATGTAGTTCTTCTAGTGAGGAGAGAGGACAGCTGATTATCTGCTGGGTGACCTTAATGACCCTGTGAAGCTCTTTCTTCTGTGCAACTGTGCAGCTGGAGGACCAGGCACAGAGACAGTAGACCAGGATGTTCTCTACTGTGCAGCGGTAAAAGGACACCAGCAGTTTCTTAGAGATGTTGTTCTTCCTGAGCATCCTCAGGAAGTAGAGTCTCCCTTGAGCCTTCCTCACTACCTCAGCTGTGTGTGTTCCCCAGGTCAGGTCCTCCTTAATGATGACTCCCAAGAAGCAGAAGTCTGAGACCCTCTCCACACAACCCCCATTGATAATGAGTGGCTGGATGTTGTCTGCCTTCTTCATGAAGTCTACAATGAGCTCCTTGGTCTTGGCTGTATTTAGGAGCAAGTTGTTATTCCTACACCACGTTTCTAGCTGCTCCACCTCATCCCTGTAGGTGGACTCATCCCCCCCAGAGATGAGCCCTACTACCGTGGTATCGTCAGCGAACTTAACAATGGTGTTGCTGTAGTTGGCAGGAATGCAATCATGAGTGTAGAGGGTATAGAGCAGGGGGCTCAGAACACAGCCCTGTGGGGAGCCAGTACTGAGGCTGATACACGTAATTTTGGAGAAGTATGGGCCCACTCTAACCCTCTGAGTGCAATCACTCAGGAAGTCATTGATCCAAAGGCAGGTGGAGAGTGGAAGTACTATGTCTGACAGTTTGGTCACCAGTCTGTGGGTAAGATGGTATTAAAGGCAGAACTCAAGTCTGTGAAGAGCAGCCGTGTGTAGCTCCCCTGCTGCTCCAGATGGCACAGAACAGCATGGAGAACAGTGGCCACGGCATCCTCCATAGACCTGTTTGTTCTGTAGGCAAACTGGTGCGGATCAAGCATAGGAGGCATGAATGACATGATGTGATTCCTGATGGGCTTCGCGAAGCACTTCATAACCACAGGGGTCAGTGCAACTGGCCTGTAGTCATTAAGACTGGTGATGGTCTGTTTTTTGGCCACAGGCACTATGACAGAGGATTTCAGGCAGGATGGCACAGTGGACTGATACAGAGACTGGTTGAATATTCTGGTGAAGACCCCAGCCAGCTGGTCTGCACAGTCTTTTAGTATGCATCCTGAGATGTCATCAGGTTCAGCTGCCTTTCGTGGGTTGACAGCCCGCAGTGTGCGTCTCACCTCGTGCTCCCCCACTGTGAAGATGGTGCTGTTGTTGGTATCTGGATGGGGTCTGGTTGTCTCTGGTGGATCCACTTCAAACTGAGCAAAGTATTGGTTCAGTTCCTCAGCCAGCAATAAATCACCTCCCACAGCTCCAGCACTGGTCCTGTAGTTGGTCATATACTAAACACCCATCCACACTTGCCTGCCGTTGTTGCTATCCAGGTGTTCCTCGATCTTCCTTTTATAGTCTGACTTGGCCTCTCAGATGCCCCTCTTTAGGTTGGCACAGGCTGTGCTGTAGAGACCCTTGTCACCGGACCTGAAGGCAGTGTTCCTCTCTTTCAACAGCCATTGGACTTCCCTGGTCATCCAGGGCTTCTGATTGGGGTAGTTCTGGATATATTTATCCACAGTGACAAAGTCTGTGCAGTTCTTAATATAGCACAGTATGCTGTCACTAAACACTTCAAGGTCTGGGTGTTCAAAGATGTCCCAGTTAGTCCTACTGAAACAGTCCTGCAGCTGCTGAGGGGCTCCATCTGGCCAAATTTTAACTTTCCTTGTGCTGATAGAAACAGTTTTTATAAGTGGAATGTATGCTGGGATTAAAAACAGTGACGTGTGGTCAGAGTGTCCCAGGTGAGGTAGCAGTGTAGCCCTGTGGCCCTGTTTAATATTTGTGTAGACTTTATCCAATGTGTTAGTTCCTCTGGTGGCACACTTGACGTGCTGACGGAATTGAGGGAGCACAGGTTTTAAATCATCATGGTTAAAGTCCCCAGCAATGATATACACAGCATCAGGGTGCTTGGTCAGCTGACTACTAATAATGCTGTGTAAAAGTTCAACAGCCGAGTTTGCATTAGCATCTGGTGCTATGTAAACAGCGGTAATCAAGACCACAGTAAACTCTCTAGGGAGATATATGGGTCTGCATCTAACAGTCACATACGCCAGGTTCGGGGAGCAGCGGCTGTCTACAGTCACTGTATTTGTACACCAGTTGTTATTTACATACACACACAGCCCCTCTCCTCTGCTCTTACCAGATTTACTGATCCTGTCATGGCACTGTGCAGTATAGCCTGTTAGCTGGAGAGCAGAGTCCGGGATCAATGACTGAAACTAGGATTCTGTGATCAACAGAATGAAACTGTTCTTTATGATGTTATTTGTTGCCACCTATAGCCTTAGTTCATCGATTTTGTTGACGAGAGATCTGGCATTGGTGAGGAAAACACTGGGGAGCAGTGGTTTAACAGGCTGCCTACATAACCTCACTAACGCGCTGGCCCTGCAGCCTCGCTTTTGTTTTCTCTCTCTGCGCCGCCTCCGTTGCCTGCCTGCAGGGATGATAATCCACGGAGAGCTGGGACTCCTCGCTATGTCTGCCGGAATGTCATGGGAGTGGAGAAACTCTGATGAAACACTCCCTTCGCTGCATGCTCTGATCTTGAGAAGTTCCTGTCGGCTGTAGATGTTGTCAGCTCGACAAGATGCAGGTAAAACAAGTAGTAATAGTAGCACACACATGCACACTAAACACTGAAACGAAGACCACTGAGCTGCTGCATCTGTGTGCGCTGCTATGTGCTTACAGATGTCATTATACTAACATCATTTGTTACTACAAAGTATGTTGTGTCTCTTCAGTGAATCCTTGGGTACCGCTGGTTTGACTTTGAATGTGAGGGAGCGTCAGTTACGACACTACAGCCATGTGGCGTGATTCCCCAAGGATGACCCTCATTGTTGAAGACCCGAGTGGCTGGACCAGGCCAAAGGGACACCCACATAACACCTGGCTGCAGTAAATAGAGGGTGGGACTGGACTGCGTGTCTGCCTGGGGATTTGCCAGCCAGGATCTCAAGGTGTTTTATCATGTGGTGGGTGCGGCTGTACCAGTGCATGGCCCCCAACCTGACCTGACAGTACAAAATCTGTGGAGGATTATAAAGTGCTGTACAGATTTGTTTAAACATGCAGTAAGCTAAAGCAGTTCTGTACTGATGAACATAAATGGAGCCTAACAATGTCTGTCCATGAAAAGAACTGCTGAGCTGTGGCCATCTGACAACACAGGAGAGGAAAACAGAAAGTGAGGTGACGAGGGTTAACAGGTCAGACATGTGTGCGCCCAACTGCACCGGCACTGTTTACTACCTGGAAGAAAGTCTGAGATCCAATGGCGGATTGGACTGGGCAGGCTGAACTCAGTCAGTTTCTTATCATGGAGCTCTGCGATGTTGGTGTCTAAAGCAGAGGTCAAGTCCACAGAGAAGACCCTCACATCTGCCCTGGCTGATCAAAGTGTTGGTTAATAAAAATCAGTTCATCATCCACACACCGGTGGGCTCAGTACGCAAACGTGATCTGCATGTCTTGTTGTTTTATTCAACTGCACTGCATTTGTAATAAGTGTCTAAGAATTTAACATTATAAAACTCCATCTTAACATTCTCCATTCTTCTGTTTTCTTTGTATTTTCAGATCGTGAAGCTCCAATCTTCACCCTACAGCCTCCTGAACCTCACAGCAGAGAGGAAATTTTACAATGTGAGTCTGTCAATTTATGGTGTTTATTATCAGTTCACTTTTAATATCTCAGGTCAGGCTTATGATATGAAACGACATTGCGGAGCTCTCCAAGTCAAGTTTTTCTTTTTTTTCTTTTTCTTCTTACTTTTTTGTGCCGAGTTAAGACTTAAGATTTCTATGATCGGGCAACCGTATTACAACTGAGAGAGCGCAGCCATATCAAACTTTTTGACCCAATCTTGCTGGAATCCCATCCTGAGCTAGAATGCAATGCTGACTCGATGTTGGGTAGGCCCCCGGCAGGGAGCTCTTCAGAGAACAGGCAGAAGTGGAGGCGCAGCAGACGGGGAGGAGCTGACCGAAGGCTCCGGCGCTTGGTTAGGAATAGAAGGCTAACCCTCCCAGTCATACTGTTTGCAAGTGTTCAGTCTCTGTAAAATAAGATGGATGAGTTCCACGCTCGGATTTCCATGCAGAAGGACATTCAGGATTGTTCCATATTGTGTTTCTGCGAAACCTGGCTGGGGGAGAGGACACCTGATGAGGCAATAACACCAGACGGCTACATGATCTTCAGGGAGGACCGAGGTGCTGCGGACAGTGGTAAGACTTGTGGAGGAGGAATGGCCGCCCTTGTAAAACAACCATGGTGTACCGACTGTAAGACCATTTCTAAATCCTGTTCTGAAAACGTGGAATATCTGACTTTGAAGTTAAGGCCATTTTATCTGCCCAGAGAACTGCAATGCATCATTGTGAGTGTCGTTTATGTCTCCCCCTCCGCTAAGGATGAGGCTGCACTGAAGGAGCTACACAAAATGATCAACAAGCATGAAAACACATATCCTGACACCGCTGTGAGCATTTTGGGAGATTTTAATCATTGTAATCTCCAGAAAAATATGCCTAAACTGCATTAGTTTGTGACCTTCCCCACCAGGGGAAATAAAATACTGGACCACTGCTATAGCAACATCAGAAACGCCTTTTCAGCTGAACCAAAACCTCATTTTGGAAAGTCTGATCACCTGGGGCCACATGTATAACGCCGTGCGTAGAACTCGCAATATAAAATGACGTAAGCACAAAAGCCGAAATGCGCTTACGCACAGAAAAATCCAGATGCAGGAATCTGTGCGTACTCCAACTTCCACGTTCTTCCGCTACATAAATCTCGATCAGCGTGAAAAGTAACGCTCATGCACGCGCTTTATGTAACACCCCAACTCCTCCCAGAATTACGCCTCTTTGAATATGCAAATCAATATAAATCATCCTTTAGCTCAGCCTTCTGTGAAAAGACAATGGGAAAAGCACGGGGGAAAATATAAGAATTTCAGCGAATACCAAGTGGAGGCAAAGAAAAAACATACTATTTGTTCATATAAACCGTAGTATAATCAACAAAAGGAAGTTGATCGAATGACATAGCGTGTTGGAGAAACTTGAAAGCTCACGTTCACAAAATCACACAGTGCCGGAAATAAAAAAGAAGTCACATATCAAAGTCGCCGTGAAAAGGCGAGTTGTAACCCACTGTCTGAGTGTCATATGAAAGATTATTAGGGTACAGAGAAAAAAAGGCACACAGTGGGGAAAAAGCACAAAATGTCAACTTCAATCTCGAAATTTCCACTTTAATCACGTAGTTTATTTTGTCATTAAGGTAGAACATCATAAACTTCATCTTAAAATCGTTTAATTAACCTGTTTCTCAAATCACATTGCAATTAAAGTAACACGTTAAATGCTTTGTTTTGTATGTGATCTTCTACGTGCCTATGTGTGTGAATCACTACTTGCTTCTTAAACTGGCTGTCGACCCAGAATCCATTACATTCGTGATATTACAGCTCTCTGAATAACTAAAATACTGAGATGTATACGTGATATCATTTTCATGATGATTGGAGTTAAAGCACTTTATTAAATATGGGTTTTACGGCGCAGTGATTGTGCGCGACCTTCGATGAAATTATTTATTGCAGCAGTACTCATGGGCGGCTCTAGGCTTGTGGCGGCCCTGGACAGAGAAAGAATCGGTGGCTCCTTCACCAATGTATATATGGTATCTTATGCACGGTGGATGGCCACGTCCGTTGCGGACACTGCATAGCCGCCTTGTGCTCATGACACAAGCGTTTAACTTTTGTCGAAATTTGCCGCTGCGTTTTTAGCCATGTAGTTATTTTCTCTTTCTGCTTTATATTCAAAATATATTGGCGTGGCCGCCCCTGCAGTCCTTGCTTTTCTTTCACCAAGTAACCGATCGCCACATAATCAGCTCTGTAACAGATAAGCCATCTGTAAGCTTAGAGCGCCGATTCTTCAAAACGTTTAAGGAACATTGAAATATCTTCGTAGTACATGTTTAATTATTCTATCCTTCATGCCAGTCCCAGTGAAGAATATAGATTATTTAAATGAAGTTAAAGTTTTATCTGTATAATATAATAAGTATATTTTGCTGCATTTCATCATAAAAATGATATCATCATCATATGTAAATACGCGCTTTATAAAGTGGCGCAGGTTGTGTAATATTATAACTGTAGTACAAGTTTACAGTGAGGTAACTTACTACTTATAAGTACAGACAGTTCTACAAGGAGCAATTGATTAAGTGCGTTTAGAGTTCTTGAAATGAAATTGTTTCTGAACTGCGAGGTACGTACAGGAAAGGCTTTGAAACGTTTTGCCGTGGCTGAGGTAGCGTGTGCTTGAGTCTGTATACCGATAATTCTCTTTCCGATCAGCTTTTGCTGTGATTCACACTCAGATACAGTGATATAAATACTCCGAGTAGTGCAGTGAGAGTAATATGGAAAAAGATGATCCACTGTGGCAACTCCTAATGGGAGGAGCTGAAAGAAGAAGACGGTGCAGTTAGAGTAACAATGCTAAAGCAGTTATGGTATTTGGAATACTATTGCTATTCCCTGGACCATTATATTGTTACAAGTTAATTACAATAAGATGCATTACACTAATAAACAATATGCAGTTAGTTTCAGTGTATTAATAAAGCCGTGTCAGGAAAAAAAGGAGTAACCACACAGGAACAGTAGCACTGCTTTGACGCTGGGTGCTGCCAGACTGCAAAACCGAGCGGAGAACTTGCGTACGACAAGGTATGAGGTACCGTGGAAAAGTGCGTGGCTTTACACCAAGTGTAGGGTTTATACATCGCGATTTGAACGTGGAAAAGTTCTTACGCAACATTTCTGTGCGTACGCACCGTTCATACATGAGGCCCCTGGCGATCCGGCTTAAACCAGTTTATAACAAAAGGCTCATGACAAAGCCAGTCACAACTAGGGTCCTCATGTGTAAATGGTGCGTACGCACAGAAATGTTGCAAAATATGTTTATTATATTATACAGGTAAAACTTTAACTTCATTTAAATAATCTATATTCTTCACTGGGACTGGCATGAAGGATAGAATAATAAAAAAATGTACTATGAAGATATTTCAATGTTCCTTAAACGTTTTGAAGAATCGGTGCTCTTTGCTTACAGATGGCTTAACGTCTATTACAGAGCTGATTGTGTGGTGATCGGTTACTTGGAGAAAGAAAAGCAAGGACTGTAGGAGTGGCCACGCCAAAATATATTGAATATAAAAAAGAATGAGAAAATAATGACACAGCTAAAAACGCAGTGGCAAATTTCGACAAAAGTTAAACACTTGTGTCTTTAGCACGAGGCGGCTATGCAGTGTCCGCAACGGACGTGGCCATCCACCATGCATAAGATACCATATTGACATTGGCGGGCGAAGGAGCCACCAATTCTTTCTCTGTCCATGGCTGCCACAAGACTAGAGCCGCCCATGAGTACTGCTGCAATAAATAATTTCATTGAAGGTCACGCACAATCACTGCGCTGTGAAACCCATGTTTAATAACGTGCTTTAACTCCAATCATCATGAAAATGATATTACGTATAAATCTCAGTATTTTAGTTATTCAGAGAGCTGTAATATCACGAATGTAATGGATTCTGTGTCCTGTAGGTGGTAGACAGCCGTTTTAAGAAGCAAGTAGTGATTCACACACATAGAGCACATAGAAGATCACATACAAAACAAAGCATTTAACGTGCTACTTTAATTACAATGTGATTTGAGAAACTGGTTAATTAAACGATTTTAAGATGAAGTTTATGATGTTCTTTTTTAATGACAAAATAAACTACGTGATTAAAGTGGAAATTTCGAGATTGAAGTTGACATTTCGTGCTTTTTCCCCACTGTGTGCCTTTTTTTCTCTGTACCCTAATAAGCTTTCATATGACACTCAGACAGTGGGCTACAACTCGCCTTTTCACTGCGACTTTGATATGTGACTTCTTTTTTATTTCCGGCACTGTGCAATTTTTTGAACGTGAGCTTTTAAGTTTCTCCAACACGCTATGTCACTCGATCAACTTCCTTTTGTTGATTATACCACGGTTTATATGAACAAATAGTATGTTTTTTCTTTGCCTCCACTTGGTATTCGCTGAAATTCTTATATTTTCCCCCGTGCTTTTCCCATTGTCTTTTCACAGAAGGCTGAGCTTAAGGGAGATTTATATTGATTTGCATATTCAAAGAGGCGTAATTCTGGGAGGAGTTGGGGCGTTACATAAAGCGCGTGCATGAGCGTTACTTTTCACGCTGACCGGGATTTATGTAGCGGAAGAATGCGGAAGTTGGAGTACGCACAGATTCCTGCATCTGGATTTTTCTGTGCGTAAGCACATTTCGGCTTTTGTGCTTACGCCATTTTATATTGCGAGTTCTACGCACGGCGTTATACATGTGGCCTCAGGTGATCAGACTTTCCAAAATGAGGTTTTGGTTCAGCTGAAAAGGCGTTTCTGATGTTGCTATAGCAGTGGTCCAGTATTTTATTTCCCCTGGTGGGGAAGGTCACAAACTAATGCAGTTTAGGCATATTTTTGTGGAGATTACAATGATTAAAATCTCCCAAAATGCTCACAGCGGTGTCAGGATATGTGTTTTCATGCTTGTTGATCATTTTGTGTAGCTCCTTCAGTGCAGCCTCATCCTTAGTGGAGGGGGAGACATACACGACACTCACAATGATGCATTGCAGTTCTCTGGGCAGATAAAATGGCCTTAACTTCAACGTCAGATATTCCACGTTTTCAGAACAGGATTTAGAAATGGTCTTACAGTCGGTACACCATGATTGTTTTACAAGGGTGGCCGTTCCTCCTCCACAAGTCTTACCACTGTCCGCAGCACCTCGGTCCTCCCTGAAGATCATGTAGCCGTCTGGTGTTATTGCCTCATCAGGTGTCCTCTGCCCCAGCCAGGTTTTGCAGAAACACAATATGGAGCAATCCTGAATGTCCTTTTGCATGGAAATCCGAGCGTGGAACTCATCCATTTTATTTTACAGAGACTGAAGAGGCGTAATTCTGGGAGGAGTTGGGGCGTTACATAAAGCGTGTGCACGAGCGTTACTTTTCACGCTGACTGAGATTTATGTAGCGGAAGAACATGGAAGTTGGAGTACGCACAGATTCCTGCATCTGGATTTTTCTGTGCGTAAGCAACATTTCGGCTTTTGTGCTTATGCCATGTTATAGTACGAGTTCTACGCACGGCGTTATACATGAGGCCCCAGGACCGTCAACATCTGGACTGATGATGCAAAAGCTAGTCTGCAGGGCTGCTTAGAGGCCACAGACTGAAGCATTTTTACAAAGGCCACTAACAATATTCATGAATATACAGAGACTGTGGGTGACTACATTAACTGGTGCACGTCCATATGTGCTCCTTCCAGGACTGTGCATATGTTCCCCATGCAAAAACCTTGGTTTAAATGGGATATAAAACAGAAAATCAGGAAGCAGCAGGAGGTCTTCAAGTCAGAAGATCAAGTGGAGTATAAGAGAGACCGGTATGAGCTGCAGAAGTATATCGGAGCAGCAAAAACGGCTCACTCACAACAACTTGAAGGCTACTATGTCAACCACAACACACACAGCATGTGGCAGGGAATTCAATCTGTCACAAACTACCGGAGAACTACAAAAACTACAGATCTCAGAGATGTCACCCTTCCACACAGCCTTAACACCTTCTATGCCAGGTTCGACAGGCTGAACACAGTCACACCCTCAAAGGCCCACTGTGACCCCACAGACACTGCCTTTCAGGTGACACACACACAGGTTCTGAAAGCCCTGAAGAAGGTGAACCCCCACAAGTCTGTGGGACCCGATGGAGTTCTTCCCAGAGTTTTGAAGGACTGTGGGGAACAATTAGCTGTTGTGTATGCTGACATCTTCATCCTGTTATTATCCCAGGCAGTAGTCCCCCATATTTTTAAATCCTCCACCATCATACCAGTCCCCAAAAGATCGGACACATCCACCCTAAATGACTTCAGGCCAGTGGCACTCACACCAGTTGCCATGAGTGCCTAGAAAATCTGGTTCTCACGCACATCAACCATATGGTCCCGGACACTGTTGACCCCCTCCAGTTTGCCTACCGCCCCAATCGATCAGTGGATGATGCGATAGCAATAGCCCTACATCACATTCTGCAACACCTGGAAAGTAGCAGAACGTATGCCTGGATGCTTTTCCTGGACTACAGTTCTGCTTTCTGCCTGGGCAAACTGATCAAGAAGCTGACAGACCTCAGTGTCCCAACTCCCACCTGCAACTGGATCT
The DNA here is from genome assembly GCF_016835505.1 of Polypterus senegalus. Taxonomy (NCBI): domain Eukaryota; kingdom Metazoa; phylum Chordata; class Cladistia; order Polypteriformes; family Polypteridae; genus Polypterus; species Polypterus senegalus. The sequence goes on along the minus strand of NC_053157.1, from coordinate 247,348,947 downwards.
GTCTTCTTGACAGATAGACCACAGGTGGTGAGAATGGGAGGACGGGTGTCTGCTGAGCTCACAGTCAGCACAGGATCCCCACAGGGCTGTTGCCTTAGCCCCAAACTTTTCACCCTATACACTTATGACTGTGTCTCCACCCAGGACAACACCATCATCATTAAATATGCTGATGACACCACCATCCTGGGGCTCATCAAGAGTGGGACGAGTCAGGATACAGGACCATGGTAAACAACATTCTTGTCTACAGAAAGGAGAATGAACTCATCCTCAATATACAGTACCAAAGAAATAATACTGGACTTCAGGAAGAATCCGCCCCCTCTACAGCCTCTTATCATCAAAGGGACTGAGGTGGAGAGGGCCAGTAGCCACAGACCTGAGCTGGACTCTTAACACCACAGCCATAGTGAAAAAAGCCCAGCAAAGGTTTTATTTCATTAGGCTGCTCAGGAATGCCGGCCTGAACCATCGCCCTCTCTAACCCAGGCTTACAGAGGACTGATAGAGAGTATTCTCACCACAGGCATCACTGTCTGGTATGGCAACACCACACAGGCAGAGGGGAAGCCTTTGCAAAGAGTCATAAAGACTGCGGAGAGGAACATAGGGACAAAACTTCCTTCCATGGACTCTATGTATGCACATCGTTGTTGTAAAAGAGCAGAGGGAATTATCAGGGACTCACTCCATCCAGCTCACTCTCTGCTCAGACACAAAAACTGTAGACACAGCAGAGCGGACAGCATCATCACTCACAGAACAAGGTTTTTCAATAGCTTCTTCCCTGCCACAGTTAGACTGATGGCAAAACAAAATTACTGAAAATGTGCAATAACCCCACACTACCTCACTTCACTTGTGATGTAAATGACGAGTGATAAATGTGAATTTCCCCTTGGGATTAATAAAGTATCTATCTATCTATCTATCTATCTATCTATCTATCTATCTATCTATCTATCTATCTATCTATCTATCTATCTATCTATCTATCTATCTATCTATCTATCTATCTAAATGTGCAATATTTTAAATTTGCAATATCTACAATATATTGTATTTTTTTAGTGTAGATATTACCACCTTTCTTTATAGTACTGGTATAATCTATATTATTTATTATACTGTTTTACTGTTTTTACATTTTTTTTTTTATTTTAATGTTTTAGTATGACTCGGACAGAGCTCTGCACAAGAATTCCCATGTGCTCTGACTGTTGGTTTTATGCACAAATGGCAAATAAAAGAACCTTGATCCTTTGAAAGCATTATGTGAGTGTGATGGAACTGATGAGCTGAAAGTGACGGGGGTCCTGTGAATGATGCATTATGGGATATAAAGATTCAGGACAGGCAGGCACCAAAGCAGTCTGTTGGACTTGAGTCTCTTACGTGTCAAGTGAACTCAAGGGAAATAAAAATGAAATCCTGCCAATTACACCAGGTCCTCCTGTCACTCCAGTCACTCCAGTCCTACCTCCATTGTTCTTTTTCCTTTTTCTCATTTTTCATTTCACTTTCTGCCATTTTCTTTTTCTCTTTTCTCCTTTCTATTTCTTTTTATTTCAGTCATTCCTTTATAATATTGATAAGAATTATTTATTTACACAGGACAAGGCACTCAATGAAAGCAGCTCAGTGTGCTTCATATAAAAACACAATGTCCACTCCATTAATATATACATATACAGTGTATGTGTGTAAAGAGGAAGACAAAAGGACTGTTTTATAAAAGCTGACTAAAATACCTGGCCATTCTGTTCTCCATATAGCTGACAATTTGTTTTTGATTCATAACTTAACATATTGTAATTATAAAACTAAATAAAAACAACAGAAGAAAAGTATTGGGAGACCTTAGATGTTAAAAGACATCATTGGATGAGAATCAACACTCTAATAAGAATCTCAGGGGTCTTCAGCCACTCAGTCAAGTCCTCACTTAGCTGTGATGTGTCATTGTGTGGCTCACACTGAATGAGGACAAGAGAAGAAGAGGAAAGGTCAAAGGTCACAGCTGAGCAGGTCAAGGTGAAGACTACAAGACCACCTCCAAAGAGCTTCATGTTCCTGTGGCCACAGCAGCTAACATCAAGAAGTTCAAGGTCCATGTAGCCAAACTCACTGGATGTCTCTACAAATAAAAAATGGACCCCTTATTGACCAGAACGACAGTTTAAGAGGTGAAGAAAAAACCAAGGGAGACATCAGGACAGACTCAGGCTAACCACCACGATCAAAGTTCAACTAGCACCACCAATCACTTACTGATGAAAGGGGGCTTCATGGGAGAAGACCCCACTTCTGAAAGACAGCATTTGAGTCTCATCAGCGCAGCTCCTGATTGGTTCTTGTTAATTGTCTGTGTTGTGCTCCTACCCCAGTCCCGTTACACACTCCCAGATTTCCTCACTCATTTTCTTTTCTCTCCTTTCAGACTTCTGTCCCCTCACACTGGACATGAACACGGCACACAGAGACCTCCATCTGTCTGAAGGGAACAAGAAAGTGACACGTAAGTGGACAAAAGCTGAATATCCTGATCATCCTGACAGATTTGACTACTGGCCTCAAGTTCTGTGCAGAGAGGCTCTGACTGGGACTCGCTGTTACTGGGAGGTGAAGAGCAGTGGAGGGGAACTGGTGATTGGAGTCTCATATAAAGGACTGAGCAGGAAAGGAGATGGCGAGGAGTGCTGCCTTGGATACAACAACAAGTCCTGGAGTTTGGTGTGGTCTCATTCCCAGTACTCTGTGCATCACAATAACAAGGAGACTGAAATCAGCGCCCCCTACAGCCCCAGAATAGGTGTGTATCTGGACTGGCCTGCTGGCTCTCTGTCATTTTATAGCGTCTCGCACACAATGACCCTCCTGCACAGGTTCAACACCTCCTTTACTGAACCCCTCTATCCAGGGTTTTCTCTTGATCTTTACTCCAGTGTAACAATCAGCCATCTGACACCATGTGACCACTGACCAGTACCCTCCACCGGTCACTTGATGTCCCCACAAGCTCAGGTCCTCTTTATCTTTGTAGTTTGGGCTGAAATTATATTTATAGGATTAGCACCTCCGCAATTGAATTTGTGGATGAGAATGCGGGGCGAGTGCGGCTGTCAGGGTCTTCATTATTATTGGTTTTGAGTAGCCAATCATGTGTTTGTGTTATAATGAGGGGCGGAGACACCTCAGACCTACAAATACCAGTCTGATCAGCAGGAGTCACTGTTGATTCACAGTCACATGTTCTTCAGGCTGACACCCCAACAACTACTGAGGCCCCCAAGTGTCACTGAATGTCACCTGTTAAGTAGGACAGGCATGTGGTCCTGCTGGATCAGCACAACTGAAAGGCGCTATACAGACTCAGTATGGAGAGCTCTTGAATAGTGACTATATGTAGGAGCAGAGAATGACAGATGGGACTGGAGTGTTGTCCACTCACCAGACATATTGTGACCCTCCATTGGTCACTCAAAGGGTCCTTCACTTCAGAATGAATTCACTGTGAATGTCTGAAGACGAGGACTCACCGGTCAGTCAGATGTCGGCCATACTGACAGAGTTTGGTGTTTTAGTTGATGTCACAATAAACTTTAAACTGCACCTCCTCCTTGTCCCCAGATTTGTCACTCTTGGTACCCTGAAAGCTCCAACATCTTCAAAACATGAATTCTTGGTCAGTTGGCACACACTTGACATGGGTGCACATGTGTGGCTTTGCAATGGACTGGCACCCCGTCCAGGGTTGGCACACCTTGATCAAAAAATGAAAGTGAAATACGGATAAGAAAGACAAGGAATGGACAGAAGGGGTCACTGATTGGTCAGTTGCCAAACTACTGCCTCTTGTAGCCACACTAAATTTTACACAGCAATTTATAGAACAAGAAAATCTAAAAGATAAAAGCAGAAAGCATTCAGTGAAATCCTGAGCAGTGAAACATGAAAGGAGAGAATGAGAAACAATCAGAAAGTCAGACGAATGGAGACTTTAACAGGAGGACTGAGGGGTGGGACTGAAGTGCAGTGGCGCCCTCTAGTGGACACCCGCCATATTACACACATGGGAAAGGTCAGCAGTGAAGGGGGAGAAAAGAATACAGTGCAGTGGAAAAGAAATAAGAATAAAGTAAAAACACAAGAGTAAAACACCTGAAATAAAGAATTTAAATATTATATCTAAAACTAATTAAGATTTAAATGAATTAAGAGCAAAATAATTCCTTTCATTTCATTTCATTCATTTATTTGAATTAAGCTTTTTAATAATATATTTACAAAATAGAAATCTACTAATTGTTTAAATTTTGTATAATAAACTCCCAATGGTGTTTGGGGAATAAACAATAAGGATGACTGACATTTGTCAAATCTGCTCATCTGTGACCTTCTGACTTGTCACCACCTCTGGTCACATCTACTGTGTTGTCTAATCTGAAGATATAACACTCCGTATTGATGATCCATTTTTTTAATAGCGCTGGAAAAGTCAGAATATGCTTTTTAATTCTCAAGACAATGGGGTGAGTAACAAATAAGATGTTGATTTGGATTAAATATTTGATTTGTAAGTCTAGCAGTGAAATCGATCATTTAGACCTGAGCAGTGCTCTCCATTCCACATCTGAGTGTCTGTGCTCTGTCATGTGTCCCACGTGCCCCTGTGTGTCCGCTGTGTGCCCGCTGTGCCCTCGTATGCCCACTCCAGCCTGATGACCCCCCCACCCCACACACACTACTGAGATGTTCAGTTACTAATAAAGATGGACATTAAATGGTGAATTTGACACTCATGGACACCACAAGAAGTTGAAGTGCGTTGAGGACTGAAGTCAGCTGTGATGTTTCATTTTGAGTTTCATTTCTTCCTTAAATGAGATTGCTTTTACTTTAATCTTTTTGTTATTTTGTATGAATTGTTTTGTAAATGGTATTGATTTTATTGTTGTATGTATGGTGTGTTCATGTATATTTTGTTTTATTATTCTCATGTTTATGTATTTTGTTAGTTTTGTTATCCCTTGTTTGTTTTTTTTTTTTGTGTGAGCTTCATGTGGAGCCCAGGGGGAGGGGTCATCTAACACTGCATCTGGAGCTCCGCCCCCAGGGGTATTTAAGAAGAAGCTGCAAATGAAAGAGCCGCTCCAACACTGGGCTCTGTCCTGTCTTTTGGGCTCTACTTTATGTTTTGATGGTCCTTTTGGTCTCCTGCTCTCATTTTGGTTTGTTGGATTTTGGTCACTTGAGGTTTTTGTTTTTTTATGCCTGCCTTTTTTTTTTTTTTGTAAGTGTATTTTAATCCTTTCTTTTATTTTTTATGATTTAAATGTTCAGTAAGCTCTGTCTGTGATATTTCTGTTTTTTATATATTTACATTTACTCACTTAAGAGACGCTTCATCTAAAGACATTAAAATTGAATTCTTTCTTCATCACAGCGTTGCTGATGTTTTCTTGCTCAAGATCTTTAATTGCCTTACGTTGCTCTCTTTCAGCTCCAATGACGTTTGTCCCGTTATCTGATCGTGTCATTCTAACTTCTCCTCTTCTGCATGTGAATCAGTGTGTGGCATTGATATAAGAATCAGAGGCTAAGCTGAGTGCCGTCTCTGTGTGCACAGCTCTGATTGTTATACACGTGAAGATTACTCCGCACCTCCTGACCTGACTTCGTCATCTTTTAACTTGTGAAGGACCAAAATAATCAACTCTGACATCGGAGAAAGGCGGCTGGTCAAGAAACAAACGATCTTCAGCTAATCTGCCATTTTAGTTCTCCTGCTTTCTTATTGTATCTTCTCATGTTGGACACTTTGAAATGATTTATCTGTTAGTTGACTTTACTTGAGTTATCCCGTGTTTCTGGTGTAGCTGTGCCAGTATATAGTTGTGGCCACAATGGCCGATTTCTTTATGAATGTGCTGCAATATAAGGTGGTCAGTATGTGAATATTTGTGTAGAATTGCAGGATGTTCAGCTTTATCTGGCATTGCAGCTTTGCTGAGTCTTCCTCCAGCTCTCACTACTCCATCTTGTATGACTTGCTCCAGTTTGAAGATCTGACTGTTCTTTATCTCACAAGCCCTTTTCTTTAAAGCCTTTAATTCTTCTGGAAGTTCTTGTCATTGACATAGGTGAACAAGTTCTGTTTCAGCTTTAGCCGAGTCTTCTGGTGACATCGGGTTTGGTGTTACCGTCAGTTTGGACATCTTCATGTGCTCGACGGCGAGTGTTTCTTGTTCTTCTGGGTTACTTTTAGATTGGCTGACTTCTACTTGAAATGTTTACCTTTCATTTTAAGTCTTTAAACTTGAGGAGCCAAGCCACTGATTTCTTCAAGCATTGCCATTCTGAAAACTAAGTGATAAGTTTATTGAGGGGCTCAGTCACTTCCTCTATTCGTGTCATGTTGACTGCACAGATTTTAACTTCTGGATCTTCTTCAGAGAGTGAATCGCTTAGTTGATGAGGTCTAAATCAGGACCACTCAAGGACACGCTTGTCCTGAAGCCACTCAATCATTGTCTTGGCTCTTTGCTTCAGGTCATTGAACTGTCAGCCCACTCTGCAGCAGGTCTTCTTCAAGGACCTCTCTGTGTTTGGCTGCAGTCGTCCTTCTCTTCATTCTGTCCCGTCTCCCTGTCCCCCTGGCATGATGCTGCCACCTCCATTCTTCATCTTAATGATGGTATTAGGCAGGTGATGAGCAGTGCCTGCTCTTGGTCAGTGAGTCTTACCAGACCAGAGAGTCTTTTTATGTCCTCAGAGTCCTCTAAACTGTCATGAGTGCCTTCCATTAAACACTCAACCATAAACACCTGACTGATGGAGTCCTGCTGAGTTGGTCATATTTCTGACAGAGTCTCCTATCTCAGCAGAGGACTTCTGAAGCTCTCTTAGAGTGACCATTGGGTTCTCAGTCACCTCCCTGACCCAAGACCCTTCTTGTCCAGTAACTGAGTTTGGCTGGATGACCATCTCTAAGAAGAGTCCTGGTACTTTAAATTTCTTCTGTGTCACAATTTCAGAAGCCACTGTGCTCCTGAGGACACTTATAAGTGTTTGATCCCCTCTCCCTGATCTCCATCTTACCAGAATGTTATCTTGGTGTAGGTGTACAGAGAGTTCTTTGGACTTCATGGCTTACGTTTTCTCCTGACATGCAGTGTGAATTGTAGGACCTTCTAGACACAGAAACACGACTGACTTTCTAAACGACGGCCACTCAGTTCAGTAGTGGACTTCAGTGAAGTTCTGGACTCATCTCACGCAGACAGGATGGACTAGAGTGCAGTTTGAGTGACAGAAGAAGGGGTCTGAATACGTCTAAGAAGGAGAGTTCAGTTTGTGATTCTGAATAAATTTATTAACCTTTCTGTTAACATGTCTTCACTTTGTCATGATGAGTTATTAAATGTTGATTCAGTGGATAAAAATGGGAAATTCATTCATGAAAAATTAAATCTACAACACAACAAAGTGTGAAGGAAGAATCTGAAGACTTTCTCAATCCACTGTATTTTGAGATATGACACTTAAATTGAGAGGTGGCCTGGTGGCACAGCACAGTGCTGCTACATTCCAACAGTCCTCACCTCCACCCTGATTATTACAGACCTTCACATTGTGACAATCGCTCCTTGATGGTGTGTTAAAAATCAGCCGCTGGTTATGTCCACAAAATCCTGTACTACCCACCAGGACTATAATATCTCCCTGTAAATTTGCCTTTTTAATATAATTTAGCTATTTAACTCTAATCAATATTGTTTTTAACACTGTCCTAATACGAGACCTCAATCCCTGATGAGGTCAAGTCAGATCCACACATCCACACTGAGACACCGCTCTCCACCTGACTGAGTTGAACTTCTCTTTGACATCAATGGCGACACCTCCACCATCTTGGATTTTCCTGCCTTTTCTGAATGTCGTGTGCGACTCTGTGCTACACCTGCCTGACTCTGCTCTGAGTTATTTGTAAATTTACATTTATTTATTGGGCTGATGTCTTTATCTGACTTTTGTGATACAATTACTTACATTTCTTTTCATTTTCCAAATGGAGCCCAGGCAGGTGAAGTGATCACCTCAGGGGCAGACAGTGGTGTCAGGAGTGGGATTTTAACCAACAACCTCAGGGTTTAAAGGTCAAAGCCTTCACCACCACAATCTACAGGTTATCTATCTATCTATCTATCTATCTATCTATCTATCTATCTATCTATCTATCTATCTATCTATCTATCTATCTATCTATCTACAAACATTTGTAGTAATGAAATACATTGCATTTTTCACTCTAACAGATGGTGCATCATTTTACTACTACAAATATTTGTGATGCTCCATTTGTGCCATCTGTTAGAATGACAGAGACGTAGAAGCTGGACAGACACACAGACCTTTTATTAAAGTGCATAAACTCAGTTCTTGTATTTAAATTCCGCTTTTCATCACTTTCTGCTTACAGAATTTCTTGAAGTCTGACACTGACCAGTCAGTAAGTTTACAGTCAAACTGGATAATTCAAAAAGATTTTTTACCCTGAATAAAGCCAATAACCTCTCATGATGTTACTCAGAGCTACAGAGCCACACTTTTCATGTCATTGCTCTCCTGTAGATCTCCACGTAGCGTCTCTCGTTTTCTTTTGGTCTTCTTACAGATTTGTGCCATTCGTCCCCCTCAAGTTCTCTTTTCTGTTCAGCTGACTCTCCCTGTTATTTGTTTTTATATTTTTCATCAATTCAGGAAAACTCCACAACATCAGGAGAGTCCATAACTCAAGTCTTATCTCATAACACACCACACGTCTCCCACACGGAGGTTTCAGTTTCCTCACACGGAGCTGCAGCCTCTCATCCCCAAAGACCTCAGTTCAAATGCTGGTCCTGGTCCTGTATTTATGTGCGTTTTTTTTACATGTCCGCAGGTCCCAAAGATTTCATTAATTGCCTCAGATGACATTCTTGTGTGAGTGTTGGGGGTCTGGGGGTCCTGCAAAGAACTGCATGGTGGGTTCCTGTCTTAGTCACTGGGCTGCCAGGTTAGGATCCTCAAGACCCTCACTTTGATTGATGGGATAAAAAAAAAGATGGAGAGATGGATTATGTTGTCATGGAGACAGAGATGTGACCCTGGTTAAAAGGTGGTGAAGGGATCACAGTTTCTTTCTTTCTTTCTTTATTTCTTTCTTTCTTTCTTTCTTTCTTTCTTTCTCGTGAGAGTGCTTATGTGTTCTGCACATCACTTAAACTTTGCTCAATAGTGTTTTTTATGCTCTTGTTCATTTTATAGATTTGGATGGGTGATATTGAGACATGCATTTGGTGCATTGGCGATCCTAAATTGCCCTGTGTGTGCTTGGTGTGTGTGTGTGTGTGTGTGTGTGTGTGTGTGTGTGTGCGGTGGGCTGGCACCCTGACCGGGATTTGTTCCTGCCTTGTACCCTCTGTTGGCTGGGATTGGCTTCAGTAGATCCCCGTGACCCTGTAGTTAGGATACAGCGGGTTGGATGATGGATGGATAGATGGATATTGAGAACTTTCTTGGAAGTGCAGAAAATGAAAATATCACATCAGAGGTAAATATCATTTTAAACATATTTTACAAATATAATATTCATGGACTCTTACTGATGTATGTATTATTTTATCTTCAATGAGTTGTATTTAATCTTAAAATGAAACATTATTGATTTTCTAAAGTAAAGTTCAATAATCAATAAATAAATTAACATTTTCCTATCACTTGCTTTTGCAGTTGAGATTATCCAAAGTACCAAGTCTTTCATAATCTCCTTTTGCAAATTTATTAAAAATAAATTGTGAATACTTTCCGGATGCACTGTATATTGTTTTCAATACAAATTGTTGATTTAAAATAAGTTGTTAAATGAATTCATATATTGGGAAGTTTATGTACAAACGAATTGTACACCTATGTTTATTCAACTTCATTAAAAATGTATTATTTTCTTCAAATGTTTTGAGTTGGTGAATTATGTGTTACATGTCAAGGCCTGTAATACTCAGTAATATGTTTTAATCGTGAAGGAAACAGTAAAAAGCAGAGAGTTATTTTTTCTTTCTAAAAAATATTAAAATAAAAATGTTTGGCATTTGTTAAATAAATAATACTGTAAAATAAATTGTTGTGATGTGAAATTTTGCATACAAGTTGATAAATATTTTGTATGTCTTTATTTGTAACTTAATGTAATATTAGTGTTACATTATTGATAATAACAGCAATGGTTTGATGGTTTAAGACCCCCTTTCCACCTTTTAGGACTGAGTCTCTTTGTAATTTTACAACAGAGTTGGGTGAAGCTCCTCACGCAAGTTTGGCTAATATTTCTCTGCTGAAGTCTCTCAGTTAATCCCCACAGGACAGACAGGCTGCCTAACTGCCAAGCTTTACCTTAACATATGGTTTGGAAGGCAGGTGTGAAGGTATTTTGCCCGCACCCCCCCCCTCCATCCCCCCGGCACCATTAGTCTGAAGTATGGCAGTTTGGAATTGGCTTGTATGAAAACTTTTAAGTACCATGATGCCCTGTTGGCTGTAGGGGTTGGACAGAAAACCTATAAATGTGCTTGCTTTACCACCCTCTCTCTCTTACCAAACTGATGAAAGACCATCTCACACCATGAACTGAAAAGGGCAAAACAATGAAGGACACAGCTCGACAGCAATATTGAGACAGACATGCAGCCTGTTCTGAAGAAAGCTGACATAAATGAGGCCTTAACTAGAGACATTTTAATATAACTAACAAGTCTGTGTGCCGCCTGAAACTACACATCACCATTTATCAGGTTGTATGGTTGCCAATATTCACTTGTACTTTGCTTATTGTTATTATTTATGAATTTTATCAATAATACATTATTTAAATTGTAACTTAACTCCTGCTTGTCTTTTACTATACCATTATTGCCTGAGGTTATAGATGTAGATGTTATATGGTGCAATACCTTATAAACAGTGGTAAGTCCGGGAGATTTGAGGCATTTTGACAAAGGCTACACATTAATAATACAAAAGGGGAAAGCAGAGCAATATAATACTCTACCAAGGCAAAACATAAATGTAGAACTTGATGCTTAATCATGTCTTTTATATTGTCAAAGTTTACAGAATTCAGTTCTGCACACAGTTCAATCATTACGATAAATAACTGCAAGACCATTTTACAAAAAAGTAAAAATGAATGTTGGTTCGTTATAACAAGCTCTTTACCATGTAGTATGCATTACTGTTGATGTTGGACCTTACCAATGTACTCATGAACAATTGTTTAATACTACATGCAAAATGCTAATGCACATTATGTTTGGGTATCTGTTAATAACTCATTGGCCTTTTGAACACAGCATGCATATTTGTCTTTTAAATTTGTTTCAAGCTGAATAGCATCTTGTAGTATCGGGAGATGTTGGACAGACATTTCAAGTGGTTGAATGTCTCCTGAGGCTCCATATATGCATCATCTATAAATGATGCACCTATTCTTTGTACATTTTCTATGAAACTCTCTCTAAACTGTTGTGTATTCATGTCAGATGGACTTGTTTGGTGAGATATAGTGGACAAGCTATCAAACCATATTTGTTCCGGTGTTCTGTTGTGTTCAGTTCTAATTCTATGCTTATTCCAGCCTTCTCTGAACATTTAAAATATTTGATTAATTGTTGAGAAGTAAACATATTGTACACAGCCTTTGTGTAAACCATTGCCTTCTTCAAGTATACCATTATCTTCCATTTCATAAAATTGTTTGTAGATAGGGAAGAGAACCTGTATATACATCTCTCCATAGCCTTTCAATTCTCTGGTTGTGGAAAGTTAATTTATATTGCTGTCACGGTGTAATCCTCTGATGACATCATAATCAGTGCTACATGAACATTTTCTGTGTCTTGGTCAGACCTCATTCTACATGGTAATCCATACTGCAGAAAGTCTGATGAAGAATTATTTGTAGCACAACTTAAATAAGATATTAGACAGGAGAAGCCATCGATAGCACCAAGTACAACAAAGCTCCACCTATCTATCAAAATCTATCAAAACAAAAAATCTTAAGCACATGTGCAGTTTAGTGAAAAATTGAATCATAGATTAGGTTCGAGAAGGAAAACACAAAGAATAGACATTGTCACAAAAACGACCAAGAGACATTGGGAAGGTTTGGGTCAGCCACCCATATAATATTTCCTGGCTGCAAAACTGATTAAACAGAACAGACATGTTCACACGACTGAGTCCAAAACAGAACTGACTACTGTCTTAAGATAGCGGCTTTTAAAATGGAAGTAAAGGAAGTGATGTAATCAGGGCTGGAACAGGAAGTGAGGGCGTTGAACTTCCCGAGAATGGTCTGCAAGGAATTGAAAAAGAGAAGAGTGCACTTTTCCACATACACATAGAATTACTAGACGCCGCATGACCAGCAGCATCGTAAGTCAACATTGCTGCCATATTGCGAGTGGCACTGCTATGGAGTGAAGTAATGAATAATGTGCTGCTTGGGATTGTACAAACCGCTGTACGCTCCAAACCAGATCCCAGGGGATTACATTTCATAGGTAAGTCTGAACAATGTTTTGGTTATACTTAGCCATTAGAAAATCCCGTTTTATAAACTTAGCACTCAAGGTCACCTTACAATAAAATTAAACAACATTAGTAAAATTAAAACAAGAGAATGATAAATCAAAAAGCAATAATTAGCAAACAAAGATAACTGCAAGTAACAATGAAAAATTCACAATTGGTATGCCAGTTTAAAAAGATACGTTTTGAGGGCAGATTTAAAATGTGTTATTGAGTCGAGCTGACGTATACGAGAGGAAAGGCGTCGTGCATATGAACTGTTTCGTTTATATTTTTGACCTGTTTCTTTTTGCTGAATTGTGGATTTATCTGCAATATACGGGGCCGGAAACCCCAAAACATTATGCTGTCTCTTGTTGGGTCTTTTATAGTGGCGTAGCCGGCAGGATAGAGTTCAGAGAAAGATGACTGAAGGACAGGACCTCAACACAGTGCTACAGGGGATGTCTGCCCAGATCCAGGCCCTGCAGCAGGCGCAAGCCGCCACCACCCGGGAGTTGGAGGAAACAAAGGCCAGGTCGGCAGAAGCCCGGAGGGTAAGGCCCGATCTGCCTCGTCCAACGCCTCCGCCTCTGGTGCCGATGACGGATGCCGACGATATTGAGTCCTACCTGGGTATTTTTGAAAGGACGGCCACCCGGAACAAGTAGCAGCGGTCCGAGTGGGCGTCCATTCTGGCGCCCTACCTGAAGGGACCCGCGCAGCGGGCTTATTACGATCTCCCCGAGTAGGAAGCCACGAGTTACGACCTCCTAAAACAGGAGATCCTGGCCCGCTATGGCATTACGCCGGGCCAGCAGGCGAGCGAATGGAGGAGCTGGCAGTTCTACCCTGAGCGGCCGGCCCGAGCACTGGTTTTCGACTTCTGGGGGAAGATGGGCCGCTGGCTATGGCCAGAGGGTCCCCAGGCCAGGAAAGTAGTGGAACAGGTGGCCTGTGAGGGTCTGGTGAATGCTATGCCAAGCTCCCTCGCCCAGCAGGTCCAGTGCCACCCCTATAAGGACATGCCAGGACTCCTAGAAGTCCTGGAGCGTCAGCTCGTGGTGTACCAAGCTGGGGGGTCAGATAGGCAAGCTCGTGGGAACCGACAGGGACGGGCGGCCAACCCCGAGCCCTCTCGACGCGCTGCGGAAGCGCCGCCAAGACCCAAAGAAAAGCCGGCCTCTCCGCGCTGTTACAAGTGCGGGGAGACCGGCCACCTACTGCCGACCTGTCCTCTCAACACCGCCTCGGAGCTGATGGACTGCACCTGGGCCACCGCGGAAAGGTACTGTACTCCGTCGCACCCGCAGGCAAGTCCAAACACGGGAGTGGTGTTATTGAATGGGCACTCGGTGGTGGCTTTATTTGACTCCGGCAGCAACATTACCATTTTCGCCGTTACGTATTACCGCGACAGTGGTTACACAGCATTTGCAAGTCACTTGTGTGCATGGGGAGACCAAGTCTTACCGTTCCTCCATGCTGTTACATCACATGGAAGGGGCAGGTATCCAACTTGACGGTCGCGGTGTTGCCCGAACCCCCCTATCCAGTAATTTTGGGACAAGACTGGTCGCACAGGAAAAACGGTAAGACGAACACCGCTCCCAGGGCCTCACTGGGTCTGGTTATGAGGGGGCGAGGCACCCTTCCCGCGGTCTCCACGCCATGCTCTGGGGCAAGCCATAATGGTGCAGGCACATCGGGGGACGTTTCTCAGGCGACGGACCCTGACCTGGAAGTATCCACCGGAGAAGGGACGAGCCAGGGAACACTTCCGCCAACCCGCTCACAAGACCCCCTGAGCAATATGGACCATCAATTTCGGTCCACGCCTGCCTCATTTAAAAGGGAGCAGTGGAATGATGATTCCCTGCGGTTTGCCCGGAATGCGATAGTTCTTCCAGGCAGCTCACAAGCTGACGGTTCCATGCCACGCAAGCCCTTTTTTGTGCTGGAGAATGATCTGTTGTATCGGGTGGCAACCCACGAGGGTGAGGTGCGGAAATTGTTGCTAGTGCCGCGTACCTTCCGGCGGGAGGTATGTGAACTAGCTCATGTTCACCTCCTAGGCACCCACCTCGGGGCCAAGAAAACAAGATCAACGAGGAGGTCCAGCGCTTCTGTCAATCCTGTCTGGAATGTCAGATTTGCCAGATTCCTAGGAGGGGCCGAGCTCCTCTCATCACAATACCCCTGATAGAAATCCCGTTTGACAGAATAGGGGTGGACTTAGTAGGACCCCTGGAACCCTCCAACTGTGGCCATAAGTACATATTGGTCATGGTGGATTACGCGACCCGATACCCAGAGGCGGTTCCCCTGCGCTCCGCTAACACCAAAAATATCGCACAGGAATTAGTCAACTTATTTTCTAGAGTGGGTATCCCCAAAGAAGTCGTCATGAACCAGGGTACTCCCTTCACCTCAGATACGTTCAGGGAGGTTGCCAGATTACTGCGAATAAAGCACCTGAAGACGTCTGTCTACCACCCCCAAACAGACGGGTTGGTGGAGCTTTTTAACCAGACGCTTAAACAGATGCTCTGCAATGTAGTCAGCGCCGATGGCAGGAATTGGGACCAGCTCCTACTGCTCGTGCTTTTTGCATACCGGGAGGTGCCCCAGGCCTCTACGGGCTTCTCCCCTTTTGAATTATTGTACGGGCGACAACCCCGAGGACTTTTAGACATACTAAAAGAGGGCTGGGAGGCTGAGGCCCTTCCCTCCTCCAATATATTGGAGTACTCAAGCGGCTGGGTGCGGCTCGATACTTGACTAATCTTGATATGATGAAAGGGTATTGGCAAATTCCCTTAACGGCATCTGCAAAAGAAAAAACGGTCTTTAGCACCCCTAGTGGACATTGGCAATACAAGGTCCTCCCATTTGGGCTGCACGGGGCCCCAGCGACCTTTCAATGTCTGGTGGATAGAGTGCTGAAGCCCCACCAGTCCTATAGTGGCGCCTACCTGGATGACGTCGTCATCTATTCCGGCACCTGGGAAGAGCATCTATTGCAGGTCTCTGCTGTCCTCGCGACCCTGGCTAAGGCCAGCCTCCGCATTAACCCCCGTAAGTGTTTTTTTGGCTTAAAGGAGGCCAAGTATTTAGGCTACCTTGTGGGACAAGGACAGGTGAGACCCCAATGTTCCAAAGTCAAAGACATCCTGGAATGGCCCCGTCTGAATACCAAGAGACAGGTGCAGGCTTTCTTGGGGCTGGCGGGGTACTACCGCCGGTTCGTACCCCGTTTCTCCGAAAGGGCAGCACCCTTGACTAATTTAACAAAGAAGGGCGCTCCCCTACATGTGGTATGGAACGACAAGGCGGAACACGCATTCAGTGACCTGAAAAAGGCCCTAACGTCGGCACCTGTATTAAGGACCCCTGATTTTGGGCTGCCTTTTATCCTCCAGACCGACGCTTTGGACACAGGCCTGAGTGCCGTGTTGAGCCAAAGCGCCGATGGTGTCGAACACCCCGTGATGTACCTAAGCCGGAAACTGCTGGACCGAGAGACCAGGTACGCGGCAGTGGAGAGGGAAGCCCTGGCCATTAAGTGGGCGGTAACTTATCTCTGGTACTACCTGTTGGGTCGCGAATTCACTCTGGTGACTGATCACGCTGCGCTTCAGTGGATGTCCCTGCACAAAGAGTCGAATCCACGAGTCACCAGGTGGTTTCTGGACTTGCAGCCCTATAAGTTCACGGTCACTTATCGTCGCGGCGGCCTTCAGGCCAATGCCGATGCCCTCTCTCACATCCACAACCTCTCGGTTAGGTCCGCCCGACCTGACGGTCTTGGGCTAAGGGGGGGGTCATGTCACACACGAGCGATTAGGAGATTGCGGACGGACCTTAACCCTACTATTATCCTAGGGTCGGTACCGACCCGTTTTCAAGTTTTAAATGCATAAAAGTACCACATACATTTTGTTTACTGCATCAAGGCTTTTTCCATTTTTCTGAAACTTCCATTTAAACAAAAAAAAAAAAAGGTAAATTATTTCTCTAATCAGAAATTTACTGCCTGTGGTCTTACCGGGTCGGCCACGACCCAGGGTACAATAAGAGATCATAAAACAATAAATCCTGGCCAAACTTAAGTTCCAGTATAAACACACTCTCAGCTCACTCTGGCCCCCCCCACACCCCCACACAACTCTGTCAGGTAGCAGGCCTCTCCCATCCCCCGAGCTGTAGTCAGGGGCTTATCTCTTCACACCTCCCCCGAGTAAAAAAACAGAGACAGCCCAGACAAAACAGACCCAGACCAGTTCAGTTTGGTGATTGTGACTGGAGAGAAAGCATCTAATTTGCAGAGGTAAAAATGGCCAGATTCACAGCACTCCAAGCTCTGGATCATATCCTAGCTGAAGGACAAGTTACAGAGTGGCACAGCGACACTGATGAGGTGGACTCAGAGGAGGAAGACATTGTGGAGTGTCAGTCAGAAGACACAGACACAGAGTCTGAGGAGGAGATCACCTCTGAAGCAGTTTCCCCACCAGCTGAAGTACTACAGTCCAAGAATGGCAGCATCTCCTGGAGGTTAGTACCACCTGACGAGACTCAGGACAACTGGCAGGGCAGCTGCTGAAAATATCATCAGAATGACTCCTGGGGTCACAAGGTTTGCCATAACAAGGATAAGTGACATCAAAACAAGTTTTGAACAGTTCATGCCATCATCGCTGAAAAAAATAATACTTGACATGACAAACCTAGAAGGACAAAAAGTCTACGGAGACACATGGATTGACTTTGATGAAGAATTCCTGGATGCTTATATTGGAATTCTTCTTCTTGCTGGAGTATACCGATCCAGCAATGAGGCCACAGCCAGTCTCTGGGACACAGCAACAGGCAGAAATATTTTTCGGGCCACGATGTCACTGAAGAGCTTCCACATGATCTCGAGAGTCCTCAGGTTTGACAACCGAGACATGAGAGCAAGACGTGACAAGCTTGCTCCCATAAGGGATGTCTGGAAGAGATGGGTGCAGCGCCTGCCTTTGATGTTCAATCCAGGGCCAGAGGTTACCGTAGACGAGCGTCTTGTGCCTTTCCGGGGAAGATGCCCTTTCCGGCAATACATGCCCAATAAGCCAGCCAAATACGGGATAAAAATCTGGGCAGCCTGTGATGCAAGAACAAGCTATGCTTGGAACATGCAAATTTACACAGGAAAACCTGAAAGTGGCATCCCTGAGAGGAACCAGGGAAGACGTGTAGTCCTCGACTTGACAACTGGACTGCGCGGACACAATATTACATGTGACAATTTTTTTACAAGTTTTGATCTTGGACAGGAACTTCTGAGGCGAAAGCTCACCATGGTGGGCACTATCAAAAAAAATAAACCTGAGCTGCCCGCTGAAATTGTGAATTTGAAGAACAGGGCACCACTGTCTTCAAAATTTGCCTTTACAGACACAACCACTATTGTGTCATATTGTCCAAAAAAAAACCGGAGTGTGATACTCATGTCCACACTCCACAAGGACACTGCTGTGTCATCAGCAAAAGAGAAAAAGCCCATCATTATTTTGGATTACAATAAAACAAAGGAGGGTGGACAACCTGGACAAGCTGACTGCCACCTATACATGCCAGCGCATGACCAGGAGATGGCCAGTGGTATTGTTCTACAATATGCTGGATGTGTCAGCCTACAACGGATTTGTGTTGTGGACCCAAATCCACCAAGGGTGGAATGCAGGGAAGAATCAAAGGCGAAGAATGTTTCTCCAAGAACTAGGGGATTCTCTTATAAAGGGACACATTGAAAAAAGGGAACGGGTCCCCCGAGACCCAGCCGCTGCAGCTGTGGTCAGAGAGCTGCAGACCACGGCAAGCACTCCGTCCACGTCAGCAGGAAGACGAAGAGCTTCAGCACCAGCATCCTTCCCTTTAGCCAGCCCTGCCACAGCCACAGACCCAGACCCAGAGAGGCTGCCGGATTCCAAAAGAAAGAGCTGTCAGGTCTGCCCAAGCAGCATGGACAGAAAAACCAATTCCATGTTTGCCAAATGCAAGAAATATATTTGCAAAGAGCACACTAAAAATGTCACTTACTGTCCTACTTGCACATAGTGTAAACATACAGTAGCAATCCTGCTCCTGGAGAGCTACCACCCTACCACCGTACTACTAATTCTATTGGTTTGATTGTTTGTTTGATCTACATTTTGTAATTTATTTTGTATTTTATTTTGTCTTACTTGTTTGGCTTTGTCTTTGTGATTGAATTAAAGTTCAACTTTTGGAAAAAAAATACTTTTTTTGCCTTCTTCTTGAAGTAAATATATATGGGTCAAAACCGACCCTAACACCACAGATGTTACTAATATTAATAATATTGATATTGATAGTAATATTATTAAAATAAAAAATTGTAATTTTTTTTTTTACAGTTGTGTTCTAATACCCCTCAGTAATAGTCAGGTAACATATAAACCTTTGATTTATTTGTATAATTCTCCTGAGGTTTATTTTACCAATTTTTTTGGACTGGGCCGTTTTATTGACATCATACGTCTCATCTTCAGAGGGCCACACCAAAAATTTTAAAAACAAATTTTAAAATCTTTTCATGGATAAGGAAGCCTAACAAGGTAACCAAGAGGTAAGGAAACAAACTGGATGATAAAAAAATGTTTGAGGGTTGAGGGAGGCTGATTTAGGACACGGGTCGGCACCGACCCGACCGGCCACCAAGATAACAGATGGGTGGAAATGCTAGGATAATAGTAGGGTTAAACCGCTTCAGAAGACGTTCGCCGGCAGGGAATGGCGGGGTACTAACCTTTCTCCTTAATGTCTTCCAGGAAAAAAGACGTTCCGCCATCATAAGCCTTCCCGCAGTACGTCTACTTCCGCCCTTCCTCAGCCATCTTTCCTGACGTCATCAGTCCCATCCTCCCTCACGGTTCCTTCCCAGCATTCCTCCACTTCCGGCCCCTCCCCTATAAAATGGCCGCCGCGTCGTGCATATGAACTGTTTTGTTTATATTTTTGACCTGTTTCTTTTTGCTGATTTGTGGATTTATCTGCAATATACGGGGCCGGAAACCCCAAAACATTATGCTGGCTCTTGTTGAGTCTTTTACACTGTATTAACTAAAAAGTGTCACATATTAATTTGGTCCACTTAAGACAATAATGAAGTTGAAAGTGATATTCATTAAATTAAGAAGTAAATCCTACAGCAGCGTTTCTCAACCTTTAAGTATTTGCGACCAGAGTTTTTTTTTATAACAGTTTTAATTGTGCCCCCCTAACTTTTTTTTGAAACCCTAATAAAATGTATTCCTATATTTTTTGCTGCCGATACACCGCTACAAGTTTTATTATACCTATTTAACTTTTATCTACATTTATCTAACTCTGTATTTATTTTTCTAGTATCAGAATGTAGTTTTAAGTTAATATGTTTTTGTTTCAATAGATGTATTTTTCAAATTTTTGATTCTTGTTTTTTTTTTTTCACATTTTCGCGCCCCCTTTTTTGTTACGCGCCCCACAGGTTGAGAACCGCCATCCTACAGGTCTTTCACCTCATAAGCTTCATGTGACTGTCAGTGTGCCATATACTGTTAGGTGAGACGTCATGGTGTGGCCTTCTCTGAACAGTTTGTGACCATCTCTGAGCAGTGCCAATGGGCGTCGAAGTCTGTCCCTTTGCACATGTGTTCCCTTCGCTCTGAGCATTCCTGACATTATCTGTTAAAAAAACATTTTTAAATAAACTGATCATTTTAAAACATCAAAGCTGATTGTACAGGGTTTGTAATTATAGGTAACTATCATGTTATAAGGAAATGAAATCTTTGTGTTGTGAGCATTACAGCTACATAGACTTATAAGGTCTTGGCAAGGAACATTTTTGATTTTTAAAAATTGTTGGTGAGGGACATATTCAATACGAATTCATGGAATGGAAGGGAGTGTGGCATGGTGGTACAGTGGTAGTGCTGCTTTGTTCACATCCCAGTCCTCTCTGTGTGAAGTTTGTATGTTCTCCCAGTGGCCTTGTGGGTTTCCTCCCATAGTCGAGAGACATGAAGGTTGGTGTACATGGTGATGCTAAATTGGCCTCAGATATGTGTGTGTGCTTGTGTGTGTGATCACCCTGTGATGGACTGGTGACCCATCCATGTGTTGTTCCTGCCTTGCACCTAATACTTACTGGAATAGGTTCCAGCCACCCTGTGACCCTTAGGATGAAGTGGGTTTACAAAATGGATGGATGGATTGGGTAGGGACAGCATTGTATCACAGCAGCTGTTGTTGGTGCTATGAAATTATGTGAAATACTGCAAAACTTAGAATATAGTTCACAATTATGCTTGAAAGTTTACTGATTTGTTGTGAAAAAAAAAAATTATTTCAATGTCATATTATGATATTCTATGTCAAAACATGCAACAAATTATTTAAGGCCATTCAGCCGGTCGGTCAGTCAATCAGTCAGCCAGCCGGTCAGTCGGTCAGTCAGTCAGTCAGTCGGTCAGTGAGTCTTTCCCAATCTCACTTACTCCAAACCGGGCCCTGACAGCCCCGGACATTAACAACCCGAGATGAGGAGCCAGTCTATCACAGGGCCATTACTTACAAAGAACTATTTAGTACGTCTAGATATCTTTATTAAAATTGTGTCCCCTAGTTTCTGAACCACTTTATCATAGTAGCTTTTTAGGTGTTTCGTTTAATTTCTACCAGGTAGTGTATTAATTAATAATAATGTTGTTTCACAGCTTAACAGTTACTTATATAATGTTCACTTGCTGACTGTTTGTGGATTTTACAAATTCCTCCTCTGTCTCTGTAGGTTTTCTTTCATATCCAAGCAGATATACAGGTTAGGATAAAAAGACACTGAATTGATGAGTGTGAACACCAGCAGGATTTGTGACTAACATGTCCTCCAGAATGGGATGGAGGTTCCTGCCTTGCTGACAATGCTACAAGGGAGTTCTTGGGTCCGAGATAATTCTAAATTGGAGTAAGAAGGTCTGAAAGTGAATGGACGGTGTAAAAGTAACACTCGATAAGTGAATGAATGATGGATCAGTCCTAATACATTTGAATTGAAAGTTATTTGTGCTTTAAACATTTGTGTGCCCTTTGTTTGCCTGTGTAAATCCACTCGTAGCTCTAAGCAGAGTTTATTGTGTTGATTTTGAAATGATGAAAAGTACCCATATTCCTACTATTCTATTCCTACTGTATATTATTATCACTATCATTATACTGTTAAATTGTTATAAAAGTTTTGTTTTGTGTGGACATCAATTCTGCATTTAAAGTTCCTTTTCTTCCACTTCACATGGTGTCATTTTCTAACCTGCTCAATCCAGACTTGGGTCGCAGAGGTCAAGCATATGGCACAGGGCAGGAACAAACCTTGGACTGGGCACCAGTCCATCTCAGGGCGACCCAGAAACACACATTAGGGCTAATTTAATGTTTCCAGTTCACCAAACTTGCACGTCTTTGGGCAGCCACAACCTGATGAAATCCATGCAGACATAGGGAAAACATGCAAACTCCATGTGGTAGAACTGACTTTAAAAATTGCATGTTTTATATGCTGTACTGAAGCATCTTGCAGAATATTTACTAATAAATCTTCTTATATAATACGCTACTGTGGCTGTTTGTTTGTCTGTCCAGGATTTTAAATCACTTGTCGCTCACAAACCGTTTGAACAATTGACCTGAAATTTGGTACACATGTACTACATGATGTCTACTCTCCGCTTTCAGGGTGATGATTGACCTCCAAGGTTATTCATCATTTTATTTTTATTTTATTTTATTATCAACTCTCGACAGCGGCCAGCAGGGCGGCGGTGTGGCACATGTGTTATGGGCGCCGGTCTCATCCCTATCACCTTTGCTGTCACTTCCCCTAACTCTTCATATCTTAAATCATTCTTGAGGTAGATTGAAGACTTAAGTGAAAAATTAAGGAAAATTAAGGAAAACGTCCCAACTAATTGCAACACAAACACTGACTTAATCAGATTTAATGCAAAAAGATGCTGACGGAAGAAGAGAAGCAGCGGACCGCTAGGGTGGAGAGAAGAAGATCTGCTCAGAAAACAGCAAGCTCATCAACCTCTGAGCAAACGAATGATAAAGGTACAGAGAAAGAAAGAGGATGAAGACTAGGAATGATCATGTCAAGTGGATTCACTGCACATTATCATTATAGCAGTGCGCCGTTAATGGTATTTTAATATTATGTGTTCCAGTTTAACAATATATTTTAGTTTCACATTGGATTGTAACCATGGAGTGCATAAAATACAAAACAAATAAGTAAACCTCTGAGCTGCCATTTGGAAAACTCGCTTGTAGTCTTTTTCATTCTTCATCAGTTCATTATCTGTTATACTGCTGCATTTCTGTCCTGGTGACAGACCCTCCATTTTCAGGCCTTTATTAATATAAGATGCTAAACATCCTCTGTGTTGTTCAGTTCTCTTCTCTGTGTCCCCTTGTGAATGAAGAGCTTCAGTTGTTCTTCTGAGATTTTAACTTCTGGCAACCAAACTGATCTATTATGAAACAATTTAAAAAGAAGAATAATAAAGTATACTACTGTATGTCAATTAACAATAAATGTATACTAACATTATTTATGAACAATTTACGAAAACAGTCTAATTTCAAAGAATAAGAATTCATTTTGAAAATGTTAAAATGTTTATGCAGCAATGCCAGTCTATACTAATATATACCAAGGTCAAAGGTCATCTTCATTAAGTATAAAAGCAGGTTGTAAATACTTTTGTAATGCTGTGTTTGTGTTTGTGAGTCATTTGTGTCAGGATGTGATAACTTTAGTTGTAATAAACATGTTTTAGTGTTTACTGATGGATTGTGTATGAATGACTTAAGATGGACTAAACTAGAAATAGACAGCAAGTGACATAGCCATTAAATTACTGGATATAAGAAAACGGCACAAAGAACAAATGAATAGAAGGCATAATAAGGACATGTTTGGTGTCAATCTAATAACAACTCTTCGCAGGTTTCAATTCCAAACTTCTCGCTGGATCTTCCTTTTCAAGTCAGCAGTGCAGCACAACATAACATTGTGAAGGCCGCTTCATGAAATTCAGGTCAGGCGAGGCTGGGACTGATTGAAAAAGAGTTGGGCACAAGACGGGCACACGAAACTGCTGTGAGACCCACTGACACCGACTCTAACAGAAGGAGAATTTGGGACAGCCAGTCTAGCTAAGTGCAGGCTTTCAGATTTGTGGGAGTAGAACTGAAGAGAACGGGCAACATGGAAACACAGACACCGTCCAGGAGTGGGACTGCTATTCAGGGTGCAGATCTGTTAGGCCGATGGACAGACTTCTGTGCTGTTCTGTCACCACACTGTCCACTAATACTGGAATATTATGCATAAGTGAAGCGCTTTGAAATAAATAACTGTATGAAATTAAGATGAATTTAAACTGATGACGTAGTGTTGTAGAACAAGCCCGTTGACAACAAGTTGAGGTGCTTTGACTGTGGAATAGCAGGCTGTCCCCACATTTATTTCTTTCTTTTCCCCAGAGCTGTGGTTCCTTTTAATGTCATGAACATGTTATTAAATCACCTGCTCAGTCTTAACTGGCAGAGTCTTCATGTGGCGGTGTTTGAATGAGAGCCAAGACTGCATGCTGCTCCATTTGTGCCAAGTACTGCTGGACAAAAACTGAAAGACCGGACAACTGAAAAAAGTGTCATATTCTAGTTAAATAGCCAGAAAGTCAGTGTGCGCAATAATCCCGCTGAGTCTGTTGTAATAAAAACTATTGTACTCCTAAGTGCAGAACAACAAGTTAGAAATGGTTACACACAAACAACAACAACAACAACATTTATTTCTATAGCACATTTTCATACAAACAGTAGCTCAAAGTGCTTTACATAATAAAGAATAGAAAAAGTAAAAGACACATAAAAAAACAAAATAAATCAACATTAATTAACATCGAATAAGAGTAAGGTTCAATGGCCAGGGGGGACAGAAAAAACAAAAACTCCAGACGGCTGGAGAAAAAATAAAATCTGTAGGGATTCCAGACCATGAGACCGCCCAGTCCCCTCTGGGCATTCTACCTAACATAAATGAAACAGTCCTCTTTGGATTTAGGGTTCTCACGGAAGGACTTGATGAAGATGGTCACGTAGACTTCTGCCTTTTAATCCATCCATCATTGTTGGAGCATCATGAAGCTTTGAGTAGGTGGAGGTGGCGCAGGCCACCACCACAAAGAAACCGGAAAAAGAAACAGAAAAGAGAGTAGGGTCAGTACGATTTTAGAGCCACCATGAATAGTTATTATGATGAATTGAACATACAGAGTATCAGGATTAAGTTAAATTAAGTTAAATTGAAGTTATAGAAAGGCCATGTTAAAGTAATGTGTTTTCAGCAGTGTTTTAAAGTGCTCTACTGTATCAGCCTGGCGAATTCCTATTGGCAGGCTATTCCAGATTTTAGGTGCATAGCAGCAGAAGGCCGCCTCACCACTTCTTTTAAGTTTTGTTCTTGGAATTCTAAGGAGACACTCATTTGAGGATCTGAGGTTACGATTTGGAATATAAGGTGTCAGACATTCCGATATATAAGATGGGGCGAGATTATTTAAGGCTTTATAAACCATAAGCAGAATTTTAAAGTCAATCCTGAATGACACAGGTAACCAGTGTAGTGACATCAAAACTGGAGAAATGTGTTCGGATTTTCTTTTCCTAGTTAGGATTCTAGCAGCTGCATTCTGCACTAGTTGCAAACGATTTATATCTTTTTTGGGTAGTCCTGAGAGGAGTGCGTTACAGTAATCTAGTCGACTGAAAACAAACGTGAACTAATTTCTCAGCATCTTTCAGTGATATAAGAGGTCTAACTTTACTTATGTTTCTTAAGTGAAAAATGCTGTCCTAATGATCTGATTAATATGTGATTTAAAATTCAGATTACAGTCAACAATCACCCCTAAGCTTTTACCTCCGTCTTGACTTTTAATCCTAATGTATCCAGTTTATTTCTAATAGCCTCATTGTATCCATTATTGCTGATCACTAAGATTTCAGTTTTCTCTTTATTTAACTTGAGAAAATTACTATTCATCCATTCTGAGATACAAGTCAGACATTGTGTTAGTGAATCAATAGAATCGGGTCATCAGGTGCTATTGATAAATACAGCTGTGTGTCATCAGCATAGCTGTGGTAGCTCACGTTGTGCCCTGAGATAATCTGACCTAACGGAAGCATGTAGATTGAGAATAACAGCGGACCCAGGATAGAGCCTTGTGGAACACCATATTGGATATCATGTGTCTTGAGTTGTAATTCCCACAACTAACAAAAATTTTCTCCCTGTCAGGTAGGATTCAAACCAATTTAAGACACTGCCAGAGAGGCCCACCCATTGACTAAGGCGATTTCTAAGAATATTGTGATCAATGGTGTCAAATGCAGCACTCAGATCTAAGAGGATGAGAACAGATAAATGGCCTCTGTCTGCATTTCACCGCAAATCATTTACTACTTTAACGAGTGCAGTTTCTGTGCTGTGATTTGTTCTAAAACCCGACTGAAATTTATCAAGAATAGCATGTTTATTTAGGTGGTCATTTAACTGCATAATGACTGCCTTCTCCAGAACTTTACTTAAGAAAGGCAGGTTAGAGATGGGTCTAAAATTTTCAAAGCGAGGGGTCAAGATTATGTTTCTTAAGTAGGGGTTTAACTACAGCAGTCTTAAGACAGTCTGGGAAGACCCCAGTATCTAGTGACGAATTTACTATGTCCAGAACATTATCAATTAGCACGCCTGATACTTCTTTGAAAAACCTTGTTGGTATCGGGTCAAGGACGAGGTGGAGGGTTTTAATTGAGAGATTATTTTTTTAAATCAGGTAAATCTATCCTAGTGAAAGAGTTTAATTTGTTTATAACAGGATGCTGGGGTTTAGGAGGATCCTTAGTGTTGGGGAGATATACTATGTTATTTCTAATATCATTAATTTTTGATTGAAAATACAGCGATAGCCTCACAGGTTTCACTGGAAGCACTTAGGAGGCATTCCTTTGAGTTACCTGGGTTTAGTAGGCGATCAATTGTAGAAAATAAGACTCTGGGATTACTAGCATTGTTATTTATAATCTTAGAGAAATAGCAGCGTCTCTCAAGACGGACAGTGTTATTGTATTCTGTTATTTTGACTTTTAATATTTCATGGTGGATAGTAAGTTTAGTCTTCCTCCATTGACGCTCAGCTCTACGGCATGTTCTCTTTAAATCAGACACTCTTTGGGTCTTCCATGGTATAACAATGCTAGAAGATTTTTTCACTGTCTTTTCAGGTGCAACTATGTCAACAGCAGCTCTCACTTTAGTATTAAATCTTTCCACCTTACTATTTACATTATCCTCGCTATTATAGCTGGCACTATAAACGGACTGATTGCTTAAAATGTTTGTAAGTTTTAAAGAGTCAAAGAAGCGTTTTTTAACAATATGCTTCTCATGAGTGTTTTTATCATTATTTCTATATTAAAAAGTAGAAGAAAATGGTCTGATAGACCAATATCAATGATCTGTTTTATATCAACTTTCAGTCCTTTAGTAATCACTAAGTCTAACGTATGACCTGCTTTATGTGTAGGCTGATTTATGAGTTGTCTCAAATCAAAAGAATCCAGGAGGTTCATAAATTCTTTTACTTTTAGATCACACTGATTATCTATATGAAAATTAAAGTCGCCAACTATTAGGAGTGTGTCATAGTTAGTAATTAAAATTGACATTAAGTCAGAGAATTCCTCAAAAAAAGACCCGTTATATTTAATAGGTCTATACACGGATAATACTAGAACTTGAGAATCTCCATGGATAACAATGGCGAGATACTCAAAGGACTTGAACTTACCAAAACTGACATCTTTACATTTTAATCGGCTCGAGTAAATGTTAGCCAATCCGCCCTCCCTTTTTCCCTGGCGGTCTGCACGAGTAAAACTGTAATCCGTAGGCGCAGATTCGATTAAAACAGCTGCGCCGTCTGAGCTAAGCCACGTTTCACTTAGTGCAATAAAATCTATTTTTATCACTAATAAGATCTTTGATAAAAACGTTTTGTTAGTCTAACAAATAGTGCCATATTTAATGTTTCGAGGTGCAGAGATGAATACTATGTGCGTTATTGATATTTGGAATAGGAACTAAATTATTTTATTAGCCGCTCTGTGTGTATTTTTGTTTAATCTGTGATCTGTTTTTATAGTTTTAATACATTGTTCCTCTAAAATAGTAATTTTAATTAGATTATTGGAGTTTATACCGTATTTCCTAGATTTTCTACATGCATTGAGATTGCTTATTACAGTTGTAAAAAAGGCTCCTGTGCCTTTAAGGCACTGAAGCATGATCACGTGAAAACCGTGGCGTGTGCAGTGAGCATGTGCATTTGTGAGATGTACCTCGTGAAAGCCGGAACTACTGGAGCCACTAGAGAAAGTTTAAGTTTGTGCGTTGTTGACCAAATGTAAGTGCTTATGTACGTATTTAGAAGTTAAGTGTTAAAAGTTAGAGAACTGTTCTGAATTAGTAGTTAGGTTAATATTTTACGTTACCACATTGAAATTGTAATTGCAAACACCTTAAGTTGAAAGTGTGAAGCTATAGTGCCACCTATTGGACATTTGTGTATAGCATAGTGAGATAACATGTATATATGTACTAAATGTCTTATTTTGTTGTTTGCCTGTTAGAACCACACATACACCTACTCACCTACCTGTACAGTTGTTCTACTTCATGTGAAATTTTGGCATCTCAACATTAAAGTGATGTTCCTGAAATGGTTGGATTAGTTCCTGTGTTCTAACCGACACACCACAGCGACTACAGCGTATTGCAAGTCTGCCTTCTGCCTTTCTCCACAACAATTTTGGTCCTTCGAGCCGGATTCGCAGTGGTTACTGTGGAACATGTATCCTTACTCCAACCAGCAAGCCGGAGCGAACTATCCAAGAAGACAGTCGCGCCCTCCGCGTTACTTAGAGGATTATGATTTAAGCTATGCAGGCTACAGGGTTCTAGAAGCATCATCTTCACTGCGGCCAGGAGTACTGCACACAATTTACCAAGAAGAGGATTATGATGCCAGCAGAATGTTGTTACCTCAAACTTTGCAAGCTCAAGCAACACCAAATCGTAGAGAACTAGCGATAACTTCACCAGGAACACTGAATAATTCTCATAGAAAGCTACAGCTTGAGAGAGACTATGAACACTCACAATCAAAGACAGCTAGCCTTTCTAATATTAGTCCTGACTCATTAAGAAGGGCTGGACCAGTTCCTGCACCACGGACTGTCTATCGAACACCAGTGCCATCTCCTAGGACTTCAAATGCCCCTTGTAACTACAACTACAATGAGGACCTGCCAAGAATGCAGAAACAGTGGGAAGGAGATAATGTAAGTAATAACAGTTTTAGTGCACCTTTATCACCTGTCCACGAGCAGGAGGATCCTCAACCTAGCCAGGAGTCTGATGCGATGCTTGACATAATGGAAGAGATGGTGGCACGGATGCGTGAAATGAAAGCCCAAAGTAGACAAGCCAGAATTCCGTCCTACTCTTCTCCACCTAGACCAGATTCCCTTTCCCATTTGAATCATGATGCACTTCGCCAAAGGACACCAGCCAGGCAACATCCACCCTTACATCAGTACTGTGTAGATCCTAACACACCTGCTCCTACTCCTCTTCCTCACCTTCCTCGTCTGCCTCACCAGCCTCCTCCGCAGCCATTTCACCAGTATATCCTGCAACCTCCTACATCCACAGAATGTGATCAGTACACTCTTGATCATCCCCAGCGGGAGTACTTTCCACAGGCACAAGAGACCTTCTATAGGGGACCTAAACCTTCAATCCCAGACTTCATCCATAAAGATCCCAGTGAGTTTGCACGGCTTAAGATAGCTCTAATTAACCTTCTCCCTGCAAGCAGTACAGAGCTATTCAAGTACCAGATTTTGGTTGAGCACCTGAAGTTAGAGGAAGCCCGTTTAATAGCTGATGCATACCTGAACTCTCTTTACCCATATACTGATACCATGGCAGCTCTTACTGAGAAATATGGACAACCTCATCAATTGGCTTTGAAGAAAATTTCAGCAGTCATGAACTCTCCAGCAATTCGTAGTGGGGATACAGAAGCTTTTGAGAAGTTTGCTTTAAATGTGCAAGCATTAGTAGGTATGTTGGGAACCATAGGGCCTGAGGGTGACATTGAACTCCGATGTGGATCTCATGTAGCTCGCCTGTTGACAAAGCTTCCACCAGACCTTCGGCGAACTTCCCAGACACATGCTGCATAGACCAGGAGCAACCTATACTTTACTTGATCTCTCAACGTGGTTAAAATTTGAAGTGTGGTGTCACGATTCAGGAGGACAGCCCAGACAAGTGGAGAAATACAGAGAACCTAAACGTGGACCAAAACCAACTACGGTCTTACTTGGAGCAAACCAAAGCTCTGCGACTGAGACTTCCAACCCTTCTATAGATGAGCCATCAGAGAAGAAGAAAGAAAAGCCTAAACCTTACTGCCCATATTGTGAAAATACAGAGCACTTCCTTAGTCAATGTCCCACATTCCAGCAGTTCACGAAAGAGCAAATTATAGACTGGATCAAAACCAAGAAACGATGCTGGAGGTGTGGACGTCGCATCAAGCAGCTCAGTGTAATCTCAAAAAACCCTGCAATATATGTAAAGGGAAACATCTTAAGGTCTTGCATGAAGTTAACACTCTCCCCCCAAAACAGGATACCTGTGTGCTGAGTTCATCTACTGAGACTCTTTATGGCGACAGACCCACTGATGGCAGTTATGTATTGCTTAAGGTAGTTAAGGTAATGCTTTATAATGGCAACAGAGCCTTAGAAACCTACGCAGTGTTAGACGACGGCTCCGAACGGACTCTTCTGCTTTCAGCAGCAGCTAAAGAGCTTGGCTTAGAGGGAGAATCTGAAAAGATGATGTTAAGGACAGTTAGACATGACATTGAGACATTGGAGGGAGCATCAGTTTCATTTATGCTAACTCCTGCAACAGAGCCACAAAGGAAATTTAAGATCCAGCATGCCTTTACTGCAACGCGGCTAGCATTGGGTGAACATTCCTACCCGATGACTACTCTTCAGGAGAAGTATCAACACCTTAAAGGCTTGAATATTCCTCATTTTGAAAATGCGTCCCCTTCTACTCATTGGAGCTGACCATCCCCACTTACTCAACCCACTGAGCCTGTACGCCTTGGCCCACCAGGAGGGCCAGCAGCAATCAAGACTTCTTTGGGATGGACATTGCTAGGACCTGTAAGGGGACTTAAACATCAGATGTCTTCCACGCAGTGCTTGTTTTCCTCCTTCCAGTCCCCAGATACTGAACTGTTTAAAAATGTGGAAAGACTTTGGCAACTAGATTGTTTGCCCTATAGGAATGTTGAATCAGTCACTCGATCCAAACAGGATAAAGAAGCCATACTTCTTCTTCAAAGTCAAACTACTCAATAAAAGTGGACGGAATTCAGCGATACGCAACCCCTTTGTTACTAAGAAGTGACATGCCCTGCCTGAGTTCTTCATTAGAAGCAGTGATGCCAAGTCTCAGAAGTACAGAGAAAAGACTAGCAAAAAATCCACAACTTGCAGCCATCTACACTGCGGAAGTAGAGAAACTGGAGAAAGCAGGCTATATCGCTAAAATACCAAGGAAGCAGTAGCTAGTCAGGAATCATGGTACATCCCTCACCATATGGTTCATCATAATGGTAAGAACAGGCTAGTTTTCAACTGCTCATTTCAGTTCAGAGGATCAACGCTAAATGAATACTTGTTACCTGGCCCTACTTTAGGCCCGTCACTATTAGGAGTGTTAATTCGGTTTAGAGAGCATACTGTGGCTGTTAGTGGAGACATTAAGGCTATGTTCCACCAGGTACGCCTGTTAGAAAGGGATAAGGTCCTCCTTCGATTCATTTGGCGAAATATTAGACAAAGGATGGATCCTGACATCTATGAGTGGCAAGTTTTGCCATTTGGCACGACTTGTAGCCCGTGCTGTGCTACATTTGCCCTGCAAACTCACGTTCATAATCATAGTGAACCTGGTGATGATATAAGATTAGCAGTTGAGAGGCATTTTTATGTTGACAATTTTCTACAGAGTTTCTCCACATTTAAAGAGGCGAAGGACATGGTGGATAAATTAATAAATCTTCTTAATTTAGGAGGTTTTCAGTTACGACAGTGGGCTAGTAACAATCCTACTGTGATAGGTCACTTACCAAAAGAAGCACAGTCTGAAATGAGTGAACTGTGGCTAACTCAGGATCGAATACATTCTCCAGAGCCTACGCTGGGTTTATGCTGGTATTGCTCTTCTGACACTCTAGGCTACAGGCATCGGAAATTAAGTATGACAGGCCCACACTAAGGAATATTTATAAAGTTCTAGCAAGTCAGTATGACCCACTTGGGTTCCTTATTCCATTCACTACTCGGGCAAAGGTATTAGTTCAGCAGCTCTGGCAAAAGGAGCGGCATTGGGATGACCTCTCTTCCCTGAAGATTTACTTCAGGCCTGGAACTCATGGGAGGCAGAGCTAATTCACTTGTCAAAGATTACATTACCCCGGTGTTACCAAACAACTGATATGGATGTCCCAGAAACCAGACGGGAGTTGCATATATTCTGTGATGCCTCAGAACGGGCCTATGGTTCAGTGGCCTATCTTAGAATGGAAGACGGTAAAGGCAACCGGCAGGTTTCCTTTGTAATGGCTAGATCCAGAGTAGCCCCAAAGCGTCAGCTTTCAATCCCAAGGTTAGAACTTTGTGCCGCTTTGACAGGGGCTCAAGTTTCCAAGCTACTCAAAACAGAAATATCCATACCGATCAGCAGTGTCACTTTGTGGACAGACTCAACAACTGTTCTTAATTGGCTTCATTCTAATTCATGCCGGTTTAAGGTATTTGTGGGCACCAGAGTAGCTGAGATTCAAGAGCTAACAGAACATGATAACTGGCGCTATGTAGACTCCGTTAATAACCCTGCCGATTACATTACTAGAGGAAAGACCTTAATAGAGATAGCAAAACCAGGTTACTGGCGATTTGGACCACCCTTTCTCCTACAGCACCAAAGGGATTGGCCTGAAATGACTTGCACCAATGTTGCTGAAGATATAGCTGAATTAAAGCCTCCTAAACCCTGTACAGTCCTCCTACTTTTAGTACCAGCTATTCCAGATATTAGTCAGTTTCGCACCTATGGTGAGTTGTTGGAAGCCACTGTGAGATTAGTTAAAGGAGCTGAGCAAGATCATCAACCTTGTGCCTCTGATTACCAAAAGGCTGAATTGCTACTTGTACAAAGGGCTCAAATAGATAGTTTTCCTGATGAGTTCAATCAACTACAAGAAGGTAAACCTGTTTCTTCTAGTAGCAGACTGATAACCTTATCTCCAGAATTTGACCATTCCAGTGAAATTATCAGAGTTGGTGGTAGGCTGCGACGAGCTGAGCTGTTGGAATGTGATGCAATGCATCCTATTATATTGGATCCTACTCACCCTGTGACAAAATTGCTGATTCAAAGATATGATGAACAACTTAGTCACCCTGGACCAGAACGTTTATTTGCTGAAATTAGGCGCATACTGGATCCTGAGAGGAAGAGAGGCAATTAGGAAACATCAGCATGTTTGCAGAGAGTGTCAAAGATGGCGAGCTAAACCTCAAATGCCTAAGATGGCCGATCTGCCACTAGCCCGGCTCCGTTTATTTAAGCCAGCATTCTATAGTACTGGAGTGGATTGCTTTGGGCCTTTTATTGTGAAGGTCGGCCGTCGTAATGAAAAGAGATGGGGAGTAGTATTTAAATGTCTTACAACCAGGTGTGTCTATTTGGACATATTTAATAGCATGGATGCAGACTCTTTCTTAATGACCCTTCGACGCTTTATTCCACGACGGGGAAAACCCTATGAACTGCTTTGTGATCAAGGTACAAATTTCCGTGGAAGTAATCGAGAGTTGTGTGAGGCCTTTGCAAGTTTAACAAATGATCTTAAGTTGCTTCTGGCCAAACAAAAAATTAGGTTCCAGTTCAATCCACCAGGTGCACCACATTTTGGTGGTGCTTGGGAGCGGGAGATTCGTTCGATAAAGACTGCACTTAACATAACCTTGGGGTCCCAAACAGTTACTGAAGAGGTGCTGAGGACAATTCTAGTGGAAGTAGAAGGGATCTTAAACGCAAAACCTTTGGGGTACGTTTCTTCCAATTTAGCTGATCTTGACCCAGTGACCCCCAACTATCTGCTTATGGGGCGGCCTGACTCATCTCTTCCTCAGGTTGTCTATCCTGAATCAGATCTCTTGACTAGAAGGAGATGGAGACACAGCCAGGTGCTGGCAGATCGTTTTTGGTCATGCTTTCTTAAGTATTACCTACCGAATCTTCAGACACGTCAGAAGTGGCAGAAAGAGGCAGCTAATCTAGCTGATGGAAAGGTAGTAATGCTTCTTGATCCACAGTTACCCAGAGCTTCATGGCCTGTAGGTAGAGTGCTGCGCGTCATACCAGGAGCTGATGGACGAGTTCGAACAGCTGAAGTAAGGATTAATGGACGAGTGTATACTCGACCTGTGACCCGACTTATAGAACTTCCAGAAATATCTGACGATGAGCCTTCCAGTGACAAACCTTCAGAATGACGTAAGAGGTCAAATTTGGTATACCAAATTTGGGGGCGGCTGTAAAAAAGGCTCCTGTGCCTTTAAGGCGCTGAAGCATGATCACGTGGAAGTCGAGGCGTGTGCAGTGAGCATGTGTGTTTGTTAGATGTACCTCGTGAAAGCCGGAACTACTGGAGCCACTAGAGAAAGTTTAAGTTTGTGCGTTGTTGACCAAATGTAAGTGCTTATGTACATATTTAGAAGTTAAGTGTTAAAAGTTAGAGAGAGAACTGTTCTGAATTAGTAGTTAGGTTAATATCTTATGTTACCACTTTGAAATTGTAATTGCAAACACCTTAAGTTGAAAGCGTGAAGCTATAGTGCCACCTATTGGACATTTGTGTATAGCATAGTGAGATAACATGTATATATGTACTAAATGTCTTATTTTGTTGTTTGCCTGTTAGAACCACACATACAACTACTTACCTACCTGTACAGTTGTTCTACTTCATGTGAAATTTTGGCATCTCAACATTAAAGTGATGTTCCTAAAATGGTTGGATTAGTTCCTGTGTTCTAACCGACACACCACAGCGACTACAGCGTATTGCAAGTCTGCCTTCTGCCTTTCTCCACAACAACAGTATTAATGTTTTGCACTTTAACGGAAAATTCTATTAAACACTTATCATGTCCTAGCACAACAGTATCATTTCGGAATGGGTTAAGAGCAGAGATAGATAGTCAAGATAAACGATATGTTTTCGGAGACGACCCGGGGGCCGAAACTGTTCGGATGCAGGCCATCATTCTTGAAGAGACGCGGCCTTTCCAAAAAGAGATTCCAATTGTTGATGAAACCGACGTCTTTCTTCTTGCAGAAACCCTGTAGCCAGTTGTTCAATCCTAGCAGACGACTGTAGTACTCGTTGGATCGTCTGAGTAGAGGTAGTGGACCCGTAACGAAGATCTTTGCCGATGGGGTCCTCTCCTTCGTGTCTTTAATCAAAGCTGCGAAGTCAGCCTTCAGGATTTCTGATTGTCGGTTCCTTATATCGTTTACGCCAGCATGCAAAACGATTACTCCAACTGCCCTCTCCTTGTGCTTCTCGTAGACTGCTGGCGCACGTCTCATCACATCTCGGACACGAGCACCGGGAAAACAAGAAACAAATGATTTTCCATTAGGGCATGCGACATTAAGGTTTCTAACAATAGAATCACCTACCACTATTACATCACCAGGGGCTGAAGGCGAAATGGGGACGCGGAGAGGGTCAAACCGGTTCTGAGATAGGATGCTCGCCTGTGCCGATGGAGGTGCTCTGGCCTTGAACCCCCGCCTGCATAGCTGAAATCCACCGAGGTCATCAGCGGTGTCGCTCCTACGAGACGCGGGGGTGAGGTCGGCACAACGCGGGGTTGATGTTTCGCCGGTTCCAGATGGCGAGGACGGTTTATCCAGCAGCCGGGCATTCAGATCTCTAAGGTATCTCCGTCGGGACAGGAGTTTCTGAATATGTTCGTTGAGTGCCTGGAGTTCTTCAACTACGATTTCAACGCGAGTTACCACACCGTCGGCCATTGTCTGCTTCGTGCCCTAGGAGAAATGAGAGAGAGAGAGGTTAGGTCCAAAATGATGAGCTCTCTGAAATATTGCAAATAAACAGTAAAATATGTAAGAGTTCCTGCAGGTATTCATGTAATCTGCCACTTGCAGGAGATGCTGAAGCAAGAAAAACGGATACTTTTATTATGGGCTGTGCAGCGGCGTGGGTGTGCTCAGGGATCAGTTATGGCTTACTCAGAATTCTCCTCCACTCACACCCGCTGCTGTCGAGACAGGCTTCAACTCTGACAGCTGTAACATTGGACTAAGAATATTCTCTAACTGTATTTATTTAAAGTAACTTGTTATAAGAAAACAACAAGGAAATCATATTCAGTATCTCTCGTTCATTTAACTATAGGCGTTAAAATACTATTCAAGTTAAATTCATTACTGTGGTGGTGAAAAACCCTCTGTTCATCCTGAGATTGTCAGAAATTGTTGAGCATCTTTTAAGCATTTTTGATTTTTACGATACCTTAGGACGTGTAAATAAAGTGTCGCCAATGAATTTATTTAAAGTGATAACACTCTCAAAATCGCGCGGGTGAAAATGCTGTGTTTATTTTTGGTATCAAAATCCATCCATCATCCAACCCACTATATCCTAACACTGGGTCACGGGGGTCTGCTACACCAATCAGCCAGCACAGGACACAAGGCAGGAACAAATCCCGGGCAGGGCGTCAGCCCACCACAGTGGTATGGAAATAAATTAATAAATAAAAATGAAACACCCCTTAAAGTAGAACTAATTGCAATTTTCTTCAGTACGTCCGACTCATTAATTGAGTTTATTAACACGATCTTTCCAGCATAGCGCTACTATTATAACGAACACAGAAGGGTCACGGACGACAAGAAAGCGACTGTGGATGGCGTGGGCAGTGCAGACTCACACGGATTTTAGATTCCACAATTACCTCAGGAGTCAAGTGTCAAGAATTAACTGGCCTTACATACTGCAAGACAGGAGTTTAATGAAACTTGAGAGAGAATAACGCCATGCAGGTACGCCACTGTACACTACGATATACGGCATTTTAAATCGTCTTTGTTATGTTATTAATATGAAAATAACATTATTAAAAATGTCACAAGACGCAGTGTTAAATTTAATTCAACCCTAGGTGATTCAGTTGAAAAGAAAATACAATTGAATGCAGTTATATGTGCATATCGTTAAATGGTTGATCAGAAAGAAAGTCAATGTGTGCATTATTCACACACAAAGACGAGAATTGATTTTAATAAATTATGATTAAAACATTTCATCAATACGTTTTGACATTCCACGTCAAAGTTCAGTTTTTCTAAACTCTACCAATAAAGCAACAGAAATATTATTCAACCGCACAAACACGTTTGCCCCATTGATCAGTTTACTTTCTTATTTAACATTGATTTAAAATGACATTCACACTTTTGCGTTGCTTACCTCCTTTAATGGGGCGTAGCGAGAAAGTTGCTGATAACTGCTGCAGAGTTTCTGGCATCGCATCTTTCAATTCGTGGGATCAAATCCTCAAAATAGTCTCTCAGTTGTACTCTGATGTTTTCTGGTAATACTGATAAAATTCTATCAAAGTTGCATTTTGCAATAAATTCTTAATATCAGAATCAATCACAGACCCTTCAGAATATTTCTTTCCATTGGCAGTGAACACAGTTGTAATAGTCCTGAGAACTTCACAAGTCTCTGTCTGCGCCATGGGAATCTAAACAGGAAGTTATTGAAAATGAATTTGAGATATCTTAAAATGAGAAGGAAGTCATTTTAAAATATCTCAAAATATAATTTATATATCTCAAAAGCTTTTAATATATCTTGAAATTCATTATTGTTTCAGATATTAATTAAAATTAATTTCATGATATCTTAAAATGTGTCTCTGATCTATTTCAGATATGTATTTCAAGATATCTCAATAGCATTTTCAGATACAGTATCTACAATACAATTTCAGATATCTCAAAATTACTTCCCGTTCATTTCAAGATATACATTTTAAGATATCTTAACAAGAAGTCCTATTGAAATAATAGGAAGTTTTACAGGAAATGATTTTGAGATATCTTGAAATGCATTTAAGATATACTTTCTCAAAAGGCTTTGATTTCATTATGATTTTTGCAAATCATATTTCTCTAAAATTCAGATTGTTGTCACATATGAGTGATAAAATGGGAATGGAGCTGCAGTGTGAATATGGTCTTTTTTGTTTTCAAATGCAAAGACATGCAGGTTAGGTGTATTGGTGATTCTAAATTGTCCCTAGTGTGTGCTTGGTGTGTGGGTGTATGTGTGTTCTCTGTGGTGGGCTCCCTGCCCAGGGTTTGCTTCCTGCCTTGCTCCTTGTGTTGGCTGAGATTGGCTCCAGCAGACCCCGTGACCCTGTAGTTAGGATATAGCGGGTTGGATAATGGATGGATGGATGCAAGTTGTATGCTGTGTTTTATCAACAGTGGAGTTGTCTTCAACAACATGGAGGTGTTCATGAATCAGAAATAAAAATAACAATGATAATTAATCATAATAAATGGTACAAAGTAGAATACAGTAATCCCTCCTCGATCGCGGGGGTTGCGTTCCAGAACCCCCCGCGATAGGTGAAAATCCGCGAAGTAGAAACCATATGTTTGTATGATTATTTTTATATATTTTAAGCCCTTAGAAACTCTCCCACACTGTTTATAAATATTCTCCGCACAGTTATACAGTAAACCCTTGTTTATCGCGGTTAATCCGCTCCAGGCAGATAAATGAATTTCCACGAAGTAGGATTCTTTATTTATAAATCTAATATTTTCGCAGTTAGAGCATTGAAAACCTGTTTACAGTTTTTTAACATTATTAGAGCCCTCTAGACATGAAATAACACCCTTTAGTCAAAAGTTTAAACTGTGCTCCATGACAAGACAGAGATGACAGTTCTTTCTCACAATTAAAAGAATGCAAACATAACTTCCTCTTCAAAGTGCGTAAGGAGCGGAGAATGTCAGAGAGAGTAAAGTAAACAATGAAAATCAATAGGGCTGTTGCGCTTTTAAGTATGCAAGCACCGTGATAAAGCAGCGGCAATGAAGGGATCAATGCGAAGGTAGCCTTTCAGCATTTTTTACAGGAGCGTCCGTATCTTCTAAGCAAACAGCCTCTGTGCAAAAGCCCCTCTGCTCACATCTCCTCCGTCAAGCGCAGAGAACGTCAGAGAGAGAGAAAGAGAGCTTGAGATTAAAGCAAACAATCAAAAATCAATAAGTGTGCTTTGGACGCACCTCGATAAAGCGGCATTTCTTAGAGGAGCGTCCTGTATCCACTAGGCAAATAGCTTCTGTAAACAGCACCTCTGCTCACACCCCCTCCGCCAGGCGCAGAGAATGTCAGAGAGGTGAGATAGAGGCAGAGACAAGCAAACAATCGAGCACCGCGCAGGAGGCATATCTTATAGCATTGAGGAGTTTTAGTTAATATGTAATACGTGCTCTGATTGGGTAGCTTCTAAGCCATCCGCCAATAGCGTCCCTTGTATGAAATCAACTGGGCAAACAAACTGAGGAAGCATGTACCATAAATTAAAAGACCCATTGTCCACAGAAATCCTCGAATCAGCGAAAAATCCGCAACATACATTTACATATGCTTACATATAAAATCCGCGATAGAGCAAAACCGCGAAAGTCAAAGCGCGATACAGCAAGGGATCACGGTACTTCAAACTGCATAACTGTTAATGATAAATAATAACTGTATTGAACCCTGAACATAACAAACCCAGACCTGCACTGACAGAGACCTAAGAAATTCTTGACAATTTGGGACTCACTGAAAATAATAAACTACAATACGAAAGGAAACACAAAAAGAATTTGCTCCAAAATGAATGGTCATCAAGTGTTTAGATGGGATGGAGTTTGAATAACGTGGTGGAATTCTGGGAGAACACAACAAAAGCAGATGGCTGACGAGGTGCCAATGAGGTTATTGATGTGAATTTCTACTTACTGTGGCTTGAACAAAGTATGGTGCTCATCCTGCATTTATATCGTGTGAGCTGGATTGAGAAGAAATGGATTACATCCTATTGGGAAAAAATGGAGCAGTGAAGGTAAAGGAGCCAGCAGTCTGTGTGCATCTGTAATCCAAAGAAAGGCAGGCATGTCAGTTTTGTAATTGTGTCCGTTAATATCTATACTAATAAAAGGCAAAGCCCTCACTGACTGACTGACTGACTGACTGACTGACTGACTGATTCACTCACTCACTCACTCACTCACTCACTCACTCACTCACTCACTCACTCACTAATTCTCCAACTTCCCGTGTAGGTAGAAGGCTGAAATTTGGCAGGCTCATTCCTTACAGCTTACTTACAAAAGTTGGGCAGGTTTCATTTCAAAATTCTATGCGTAACGGTCATAACTGGAACCTATTTTATCCATATACTGTAATAGATTGCAGCTCGATGGCCGTGGGAGGCGGAGTTGCGTCTCGCATCATCACGCCTCCCACGTAATCACGTGAACTGACTGTGAACACAGTACGTAGAAAACCAGGAAGAGCTCCAAAGAGCGCTGAAGAATTGAGAATTAATTGAGAAGGCAGCTAAAGAATATGAAGCGAGTGACGCATACAAGCATATTCATAAGTGCAACTACTGCGGAAACAAAGCACAGTGTAAACCGTAAGTTTAAATTAAGTTTATAGACACGCTCCCGCTGCCATTTGTCATGCCTACGACGAATACCATATTCGCAAGATACAAGTTTAATGAGAAGACACGAGGTATAAACGAGACTTTGGATCACTTTGTAACAGAGTTAAAATTGCTGTAGCGAGAAACTTTTAAGTGCCGGGTCTTAGCTAACATTAAATAAAGCCGTGGACATCGCAAGATCACACAAGAGAGCGGTTCACGTGAACTGACTAAACACAGTACGAGTTATAACTTCGATGAATCAAACCTGTTCAAAAAATGCATTACACAATTGACAAGGTAGGAAAAGAAAATGAAACGAGTGACGCAAACAAGCATATTCATGAGTGCAGCTACTTCGGAAGCAAAGCACGGTGTAAACCTAAAGTTTAAATTAAGTTCATAGACAGGCTGCCGCTAGCATTTGTCATGCCCACGACTAATACGATATTCGCGAGATACAAGTTTAATGAGAGGGCGCAGGGTATAAAAGAGAGTTTTGATCACTTTGTAACTAAGTTAAAATTGCTGGTGAAGGACTGTGCTTATGCAAATTCCGAGAGACTGTGTTTGTGGAGGGACTGACAGTTAAGGCAGGTGGGGGAGTCACGTCATCATCTCCCCTCCTATTCACCTCATTTCATTTCGCTCCAAACTGAGCTCCGCACCTGACGCGGTCTTGCCATTCTTTTTCCTTAGTGTTTAGTCCTCTCTTCTTTACTGATTTATATAAAGGAGAGTTGAGATCCGAGAGACTGTGTTTGTGGAGAAATTGAGAGTTAAGGTTGGTGGGGGAGTCATGTCATCATCTCCCCTCCCATTCACCTCATTTCATTCACTTCATTTCGCTCCGAGCTCAGCTCCACAGCTAACGCTGTCTTGCGGAAGCAACTTCGTCACTCTGCCACCAAATACTCACAGAAAAATCCACAAGTTAATACACACGCTGACTCTAGAGTTTCCCCACACTCAATGTATTCCTCGCATCCCCGTTATACCCTCTGACCTCCCATTTCAATTCAGATGCCTCCAATTTCCAGTAAGGCTCTGCTTCGCGATGACAATTAATAAGTCTCAGGGACAGACCCTATAAAAGGTTGCCATCGATTTGAAGCAAGATTGCTTTTCTCCTGGACAAAACTAGACGTTGCATTCTCAAGAGTGAGCTCAGGGCACAGCTTGATCATATTACAACCGGAGTGCTGAACTGACAACGTGGTATACAAAGAGATCCTTAACAGATAGTTATTGGTATATTTTCCCTCAGTTTAAAAAGGTTTTCTTTTCTTCTTAATAAAAATTTAAAAGCAGTACTTCACCGCTGTAAAGCGTGGGGATTTTGCTATATACTGTATATATGTAGATATGTATATATATATATATATATACAGTGTATATATATATGTGAATGTATGTATGTATGTATGTGTATTGTCACGCTGACCAGGGGGTGGCGGAGTGCGCTGACTGTCTTTCTCAGTTCCCTACAGACCTTTCCCGGTAAATCCTGCAAGGTTCCGGCGCCTCAGAAGACGTCACTTCCGAAGCCGGCCCCTTTGCTGATGTGAGCGCTGAAGTTGAAAAACAACGGAAAAACTTAAACCCAATTAAAGTAAAAATAATTTCTTTATTCTTAATTCTTGGTGAGTAGAGAGAATGTGAGACTGCCTCTTTCCAACTCAGTCAACTGATTTGGATTTTGGCAGAATATCTAAAGTAAACCTGTTCTCTCTTTTATATCCTAGAAAAGAAAAAAAAACCCTAGCAGTTCATTCTGAGGTTATACATAGCTTAGGTTAAATCTTAATTTATGATATACTGGAATGTTCTTAAAACCTGAAACAAACATCCATTTGCATTCCTAAGGAATACACCCTTCTAATTATACACACTTAGAATCAATTTAAACATTCTTATAGTCCATAAAGATCTTACATTCTTCACAGGGTCTTCTGATAGTATCAGAGGTCAGCCTTTCCTATAAATGATAAAAGTTAGTCCCTTAATGCTGTGCACACAGCCCAACTCCTTTCTGCATAAATCAGGAACAAATCATATAGCTCTCTGCAGCATGATCAACTCAAAACACAGTCCTTGATATCTGTGAGTTAAATAATAATGTTTTCTCTTCCTCAGTTCCCCCCTTTGCACATAAAATGTGCACATGAGAATGATCAGACCCAATCATCGGGAACAATATCATCATATTCAGAAGAGGGAGAAAGGGTTGTAATCAGGGTTTTGGGAATTGTCAGCATGAAGAAAATAGGCTTTTGTGAGAGAGGTGTCAATAAGCCTCTGAAGGAGGCCATGAATACAGGGGATGAGGCAGCAACCACAAACCTTGAGATCATGTTGCTGAGCCTTCCAGGGCTGATAACCCCAGTCATAGGTACCTGTATTTGCAAATACCCACTGCCATTTTTCACTATTACTGCCATAATGAATGGAGACAGTAGTCACACACACACATATTTTTTAGCCCTAGTCCATTGTTCATGGCTGCCGGTTCCACAAGGAGCAACAGTACAAAAGTCAATCTGGAGTGAGGTAGTCTTCCCTACTTGGAAAGTTAGTGTGGGAAGGTCCCCATAAGTTTGTTGTCGCATGTTCAAGGGGACAGAAAAAGTTATTAATAATAGAACTAAGAATGCCATTCTTTGCAATGTGAGACGTGGATCCAGGCAGGAAGTCCTTCGACTTTAACAGCGTGAGGTGTAGATAATAGCACCTGGAATGGTCCCTCCAGCGAGGTTGATGCCAATGTTTCTTCGGGTGTCTCTGACCAGTATCCAGGTTCCAAGGGGGATCTGGAACTCCGTTGGTGGGGGACCGGTCCGCCAAGCCTTGTTAACTTGTTCATGGACTTCCTTCAGGGAAGCTCGGAGACCTGCAAGACTAGAGAGAAGATCATTGTCCACAGTATGCAGAGTAACATTTCCGATAACCATGCCAACAGGCATGGGGCGTCCAGTTAAAATTTCAAATGGTGATAGTCCCAACTGCCGATGTGTTCTTCCTCTCAACCCCATCAAGGCCAGGGATAGAGCATCTGGCCAGGTTAAGTTTGTCTGCTCACAGATTTTTGCCAATTTTGATTTTAGGGTACCATTGCACCTTTCTACAATACCTCCACTTTGAGGATGGTATTTGCAGTAATGATGCACATTTATCTAGAGCCAAGTAGTCAGCTCATTTATTACAGAATTCACAAAGTGGGTTCCATTATCGGTATGCAGTTTCTGTGATATTCCCCATCTTGGAATGATTTCTTTTATTAAAGCTTTAGCCACAGTTTTTGCATCTGCATGTTTAGAGAAAACTTCCACCCATCGGGAGAACACATCGACAATTACCAAGCAATAACGGTAGCCTTTAGACGGTGTTAACTCAATGAAATCCATTTGGAGGTGTTCAAAGGGACCCATTGGGTTAGGAGTGACGGGGGCTTACCTGAGTACCTTTACCTACATTAAACCTTTGGCATAGTGCGCATCGTCAGCAGAATTTTTCAGCATATGTAGAGAACCCTGTGGTTTCCCAATGCTGCTCGACATCCTGAGTCATAGTGTCTTTTCCTGCATGATCCAGGCCGTGTGAGAATTTGCCATTCCTGGAAAAGAAGCCTTTGGGAGGAAAGGTTTGTTAGTTTGCTTATGGGTCCAGACCCCAGCAGAGAGGGATCCTTCTTGGGACCACTTTATCCTTTCTCGGTCAGTGGTAGCGCTCTGTAAAGAAATTATTTGATTATCAGGTCTTTGTCATCCTTCTGTTGGAATAAAGACTGGTGTGTTATTACA
Organism: Polypterus senegalus; assembly: GCF_016835505.1. Lineage (NCBI taxonomy): Eukaryota > Metazoa > Chordata > Cladistia > Polypteriformes > Polypteridae > Polypterus > Polypterus senegalus. The sequence goes on along the minus strand of NC_053157.1, from coordinate 247,304,434 downwards.
GGCGGCCTGTTTAGCAAATGGTCAGCCAGTTCATTTCCTTGGCTGACTGGGTTTTGTTTCCCAGTAATGGGCTTGACATTTAACTATTGCCAGTTTTGATGGTTCTGTTATAGCTTTAGAAGGGATTCCACTAATTTCTGGTGTTGTATGGGCTTACCAGTACTGGTTTTGAATCCCTTAATTTCCATAATGCCCCATGATTATGGAAGACTCCAAAGGCAGATCTGGAATCTGTGTAAATGGTTATGACTTTTCTTTCAGACAACTGGCAAGCTCGAGTGAGAGCTATTAGCTCAGCTGCTTGTGCACTTAAACTAGAAGAAATTCAGTTTGCTTCAAGTAAGTGGTCTTCCTTGACCACTGCATAACTGGTGGAGAGTGTTCTGTCGTCCAATCCCAAGGAACAGCCATCCTCATAAAGAATTTCTCCTGTTTCTAGTAGAGTTTCCTGGAGGTCCGGACTAGGTTTTAGGACCTTTGTTATCTCATCCTGGCAGTTATGTGGTTCCCCCTCTCCCTCAGTGGGAAGTAGGTAGCTGGATTTAGAGTTGAGCATCTTGCAATAGTGACATTTGACAGGGTACAGAGCACATTTTAATAGTGTATTGCCCTTACAGTAGTGAGGTAGTTCACCATGTTTCCCTCACTTGTTCATGCACTCTCTGTAAGGCACTACGCAAACCTGCAAGCCTTTTCCTACATTAAATCTTCGCCATAATGTAGACCTCTTACAGAACTGATCAGCAAAGTTAGAAAAACCCCGGGCGTGACAGTATTGTTGCACCTGTGCCATCATTGCATCTTCTGGAAGGGTGGGCCAAACCATGCGCAGCCTTTGCAATTCCTAGAAAGAAAGCTTTTGGGAAAAAGGATGTTTAGTTAATGGATGGATCTAAATTCCTTTCAGAGCTTTATCTGATCCCTCTTTCTGCAACGTCTTTATCTCCTTTTCCGTTGCTACAGTTCGTAGAGATAATACTGCATCCTTGTGTGACTCTTGTTCCTCCTTCTGTAATAGAAATAAAGAAGTTAGTGGTGAAGTAGGATCCTGGGTGGCTTTCTTTGCCCACGTCTGCTTGCATTTCCCTCACTTACTGGATTCGTCTTCCGTGTGAGCTTGACACTTCACTACATAGCGCACCTGTCAAATGAGATGTTTTTTGTCTGTACTAAGATGGAATGTACAGCATGTGGTACCTTAACAGTTAATAAACTCATGAGAACAACATCTGAGCATGCTAATATGGCCTCTGTTATTGCAGCAGCTGCTTTCAAACAGGCGGGATTGTAGCGCCACTGGATCCAGTTTTATTTGTTAATTTTTTTTTTTTTTTAGAATAGTATGTGACCGGTCATTGTCTATTTCCTTGTTGTTGAGTTAATACTGCAGTCGTACACCCCCCTTTCTCGTCCACAAACAGAGTGAAAGACGAGACTACCGTAGTCCGGAACTCTTAACGCAGGCGCAGACATAAAATTTAGTTTATATCAGTTAAAGCCTTCTCAGCCTGCTCCGTCCATGAAATTTTATCAGTCAAAACCAAATTAGAAAGGTCGCTAATTCTTGGAGTGGCTGTGCTTTTCAGCAAAAAAAATCTTTTTAACCCATTGCCGGCAATATCAATATCATAACATTCCAAGAACAGACATAACTTGCCGTCTTGCAGACTGTGCACATTCCCTGAAGTCAAATCATGACTCAGGTATTTCATTTTCTTTCAACCCGTTGCAACTTTTTCCGAACACTTTGTGCCCGATTTCCGCTAGAAAGACCAACAAAGCCTTTGTGTCTTCTTCGCATTATTCCTGAGCCTCAGAACATAAAAGCAACTCATCTACATATTACACCAGACACCACCCCCCTTTGGCCAATAACCTTTCAACTTTTTATCTTTTCTAGTTCTTGTCCATACACACACGAACACATGCACACACACACATGCACACACACTCACATGCACGCACACAGAGCCTCTGTATATCCCTCGGCATCACAGCTCAGGTCCAATGCTTCCCTTTAAAAGTGAATGCGAACCAGAACTGAGACTCAGGGTGTACAGTAATTGAAAAGAAAGCATTCACAAGATCAGTAACAGAAAACCACATAGCAGTGGCGGGACAGTACAGAGAATAGTGGAAGGTTTGAGACTATAGGAGTCCTAGGGTGTATAGCAGCATTGACTCCGCGGAGGTCCTGAATGAATCGTCATGAATCATATGCTTTCTAACTGGAAGAATAGGAAAGTATTGGATCGGAATAATAGCACCCGCTTAACTAAATCAGCATAAACAATTGTAATACCGGTTTCAGCCTCAAACAAAATAAGATATTGTGCACAATGTAAACGGAAGGATGACTTTGGGAAAATGACCAAGGGTTCAGCATGAGCTATTCAGACAAAATATTATTTCCCTTGTACCCAGAGAGATGAGTGGAGCAAATCTAACTAAAAAATTTTAAGGGTAAACAGCATGGGTTTAGGTGGAGAAGTGAAAGATAAATGACAGAACGGATCGGGTTACAGGTACAACTAGTTCTACTGCTATTTTCTTAACAGATCTATCTAGGTGAACTAAATGTTAGGTCCCACATACTCCCAATCCTCCCCTTCTGGACATGCTATTACCAATTGTCTCACATTATGCCACTGAAAACGAGAGGATTTAGCAATGAGGATATGTGGTAAAACCACTCCAGAAGAAAAGCAATTGTTGTAAAAAGAAATACTGCTCCAGCCAGTTTTGCTGAGATATAACAGTTCGTTAGGCAAATAGTCTTTTTTTCTGAAAACAGCAGCTGAAAAGTCCAAGAGTCAGACTTCATCATAATACAGTCCAAAAATCATGCAATACAGTAAAATGATTTTGAATACTGTAATCCAAGAGGAACCCAGGACAGCAGAGATTTTTGCTGTTTTGAGTCAAACATGAACAATCAAGGCAGCATACAAGCATGTAATGGTGGTGGTCAGTGCAAGGGCGGTGTGCTGTTCTGATGCAACCTTCACTCCTTATTTGTAACTGAAATGCAAAGGCACAGGCGGACCATCAAGTCTTGTCAAAGTTCACTGGGCATTAGAGGGCTGATATATTTTGCTTTTATTTGTGCTCGTAACTGTCCACTGAACACTGAACTGGCCACTATCAACCCGCTGTCGTCCCAGAGTCTCTGTCCATTGCACTCTCACATCATTTCAGCCTGAAATGAGCTTTCCTTCTAAGGACCTGAATCCATTCTGCAGTATTTGGCTTATATATGTCATCTAATTGTTTCTTCATTGTCATGAACTGGTTCAGCAATTCCTGCACCACCTCTTTTAATTCTTGCAGGTCCCAGTTTCTTTGCACCATGAAGGTGGGACAGTTTTAATCTGAGTCAGGCTGTTGTACATTATATTGCGGAAAGGGCACTTGTATTAATGGTGCTTGAAATTCCATCCTTTCATATTCATGTTTTTGACCCTGAGGGTCAGAATCGGGGCTTATTAGGTATCCCTTTCCCCGCGTCTTCATCCTCTCTGGCTGAAACTGTTCATTTTTTAAAAATCATCGGGACCATCTTCTTCCTCTCCCTCATTAATTCCTCAAGCTGCCCAAGGGGTGGTGATGGACTATTGTCCTCAAAGGGAGTGGACACGCATGCTGACGCTAAATCAAGGTATAATCTCTTCTTCTTTTTATTTATATTATATTTACTTATTCTTCCTTCTTTCATCCGGACTTTTGGGACAGTTCTTGCATTATCAAGGACAACTTTTCTCTTTCTACAATAAGTTTAATTTGGCTTTGCAGTCCCTCATTGCACTTCTGCATCGCTTTCAGGGCTCTATCTTTAATTATCAATTCCCATCTATTAAAACATTTCCATTTTCTCGACTAGAGCACCCTCGTGCTTTTCTATATACAATCTACCTAACTTCCTGTAGTTCACTCATATCACCAGAGCCTTCTACTGGCCACCTGCCCCTGCTCTGTTCATTCCACCGTTTACAATTTTTTTTTAAATCTAACCCTGTTTTCTGTTCCATGTAGTGTCTTGAGAGCCGCTTTTTTTTTTCCTTGGTATGTTTTCCGAAAACAATAATCTGAACAGAGGCTCCTCATTCACACCCTGTTTTTTCAATCTCTTTCTTTAGCGAATCCCCGACCAGGAGGTACTTTCCCTTTTTATTAAACTTCCACCTCTCCCTTCTAATTATAAGTCTACTTAAGACTCCGTCTCATTCCAAGAGGCGCTCTAATCGACACGTCCCAGTACCTCTCCCGGACGGTAAAGCAATTGTACTCAGCGGTCACCGATCTTATTCCTGTCTGCAATTTGCACCTTCACGGGTTCTCCACACGAAGGAAACTGTTCAGGTGCCAAATAAACAGTGGAAGTAACACCGAGGAAGACAGGAATAGTTCAATCAATTAGTCTTTATTCAGTCACAGATGAGTACGTTGATTCATGCTTTCTGTTTCCCAAAGGAGTTGTAACCGGTTTGCTATTAGTTTTCCCCATGGTCAGTGAGTTTTCCGCACTCTTTTTGCTAAACCAGCCTCAATTGTCACTTCACTCCCGGTCCCTCCTGTTCCCTGGTCCACCGGGACGATCAACCTGATTAGCGGACTGACAGTTTCACCCGAAGGCCGCTGGTTACCGCTGTTTAGGTGATCATTTCCCTGAGTGACCCGTTGAGTTCAGAATATAACCAGACCGTTAGAGCAAAGAGTCTCGCCCTCCGCAACAGTGCTTTTTCCCGATCACGAAATGTTCAGTTATTTATCTATTCTTCCCACTCCCTTCCTTTATTTTACTTTTAAGCCTCTAAGAGACTTCTTCTTCATTTCCTAGGGAGTGTACTAACTCATGTCCTTAACATTCATAATCTTTACACTGTTTTATTTCCAAGAGCTTATCTATACATTCCGGTCCACTCACTGCCTGGTTTCTTTCCCGGTCGGACTCCCTCGGTCTACTCACCAAGAATTTTTCCTCCGCCTGGAAGTTCCCAGTTCACTCGACTTTCAGGAAGAATCAGAGGAGGTCAAGGATTCCCCATGCAGGAGTCGCCGAGGCAGGCCAGTCCTAACTTTTTCCGGATCTGGTCCTCCCGACCCGGCCGGTGTCGGTCCTTTTACCGGTCCTCTGGACGATCCTGCTCAAGGAGTCGCGTCTCTGCCCCACGTTGGCGCCAAAACTGGGAGCTGAAGTCGAAAACAACGGAAGAACTTAAACCCAATTAAAGTAAAAATAATTTCTTTATTCTTAATTCTTGGTGAGTAGAGAGAATGTGAGACTGCCTCTTTCCAACTCAGTCAACTGATTTGGATTTTGGCAGAATATCTAAAGTAAACCTGTTCTCTCTTTTATATCCTAGAAAAGAAAAAAAACCCTAGCAGTTCATTCTGAGGTTATACATAGCTTAGGTTAAATCTTAATTTATGATATACTGGAATGTCCTAAAACATGAAATAAACAGCCATTGGCACTCCTAAGGAATACACCCTTCTAATTATAAGCACTTAGAATCAATTTAAACATTCTTATAGTCCATAAAGATCTTACATTCTTCACTGGGTCTTCTGATAGTATCAGAGGTCAGCCTTTCCTATAAATGATAAAAGTTAGTCCCTTAATGCTGTGCACACAGCCCAACTCCTTTCTGCATAAATCAGGAACAAATCATGTAGCTCTCTGCAGCATGATCAACTCAAAACACAGTCCTTGATATCTGTGAGTTAAATAATAATGTTTTCTCTTCCTCACTGACATCGTTTCCGAAGCCGGCCCCTTTGCTGACATCGCTTACAAAGCCGGACACTTGGCTGACGTCACTTCAAGTTCCGGCCATTTTGATGACATCAGTTCCTCTCCCGGCCTTTAAAGCCTCCATTTTCGGCTACTATAGCAGTTCTAGTTTGAACTCTGTGAAATGAACTTGAGATTTATGATTCAACAAACCCTTTTGCAGCTGGGAAAAACAATATATGGGTGGCTACCCCAAACCTTTATGATGTCTTTGGCGTATAATTATTACTGTATATATATATATATATATATATATATATAATTATTATATATATATGTAGATATGTATATATATATATATATGTGTATATATATATTGATATATGTATATATATGTAGATGTGTATATGTATATATATATGTATATATGTGTATATGTAGATATGTATATATATATGTATATATGAATATGTATATATATATGTATATATGTGTGTGTGTGTGTGTATATATATATGACAGCAACACTCATAACAGTGACAAAACAATTACATTGACAATCATGTTACGTTATTTTTAAAATGTCTCCTTTTCTTTTTCATAACTTCTTTAACACACTACTTCTCCGCTGCGAAGCGCGGGTATTTTGCTAGTCTATGAATAAAGAGCACCTGACGGTAAAGCGGGCCCCGTGCCTGATGAAAACTCACCAGACAACATTCCTGTCAGTTACTTTATTCACAAACCTGCACTTCCTGGTAGATATAGAAGAGCAGCTGGAGAGCTGACAGACACACCGAGTCCTGCTGCAATCTCAGGTTTGACCTCATAACGCCTGCCGAAGTCAGGGGCCACAGAGGCATATTGAATAAAGTCACGTCGTCACTTCACGGGACATCGGGGACATACACAGGTAAGGAGAGCAGAACTAAAAAACTGCGCAGAATAACATGTGATATTCTAGTCAAGCTGGACCCTGGAGGGCAGCAGGTGACTTTCAGAATCTCGTATTTGACTGTTGGTAACTAAGACGTTAAATTATACTGAGCTGATGGAGCAGGATGGAGTTACCTGGCCTGGAGATCTTAAACAACATTGACATTTATATCTTTGTGTAGCACAGTTTCACACCTATGTGCGTGCTTTACAAATAGCAACAGAAAAATGAAAGTTATCATAGATGTAAAGTGTAAAAATCCTTGCTTTGTCTGTTTAGTTGTGTTTAGTGTAAGTGTATTGTCACACGTACAGAGCAGAGTGAAGTTCTTATTTGCAGGTTTTAGTCACTGATCTCCGCTGACATGCTCTCTGTTTCTCTTTTTACTGTTACTTGACAATCCTGATAGCAGTGCATTGAGTTTAAAGGCTAATGTGTCACTGAAAATGTCATTGCAGCAAATCAGAATCGTACTCAGTAGTTTGTATGCCATCATGTGCTTGTATGCATGCCTGACAATGTTCTAATGAGACGACTGATGGTGTCCTGGGGGTCTCCTCCCAGATCTGGATGGATCCAAAAATAATGTCCCACCTAGAGGTGTTCTTTTGGATTGAGGTCAGGCAATAGAGCATGGGGGCCAATCAATGGTATCAATTCCTTCATCATCTCGCCACATGAGTCCAGGCATTGTCGTGCACCAGGAGGAACCAGCATAGGGTCTGACAATGGGTCCAAGGATTTCATCCCGATACCTAATGGCAGTCAAGGTGCTGTCATCTAGCCTGTAGAGGTCTGTGCGTCCCTCCATGGATATGTCTCCCCAGACTGACCATCACTGACCCACCACAAAACCAGTCATGCTGAACGATGTTACAGGCAGCATAACTTTTTCCACAGCTTTTTCAGACCCTTTCACTTCTGTCACATGTGCTTAGGGTGAACCTGCTCTCATCTGTGAAAAGCAGAGGGCACCAGTGGTGAACCTGCCAATTCTGCTATTCTATGGCAAATGCCAATGGAGCTCCATGGTGCCCACTAGAGGACGTTGGGCCCTCAGGTCACCCTCATAAAGTCTGATTGTTTGGACAGAGACATTCACACCAGTGCCTGCCTGCTGGAGGTCATTTTGTATTCTCTGCTAGTGCTCATCCTGTTCCTCGATGCCCAAAGGAGCAGATACCGGTCAGTCCTGCTGATGGGTTAAGGACCTTCTATGGGCCTATCCAGCTGTCCTGGAGTAACTGCCTGTCTGTCTCCTGGAATCTCTTCCATTCCATTGAGACTGTGCTGGGAGACACAGCAAACCTTCTGGCAGTGGCACGTATCGATGTGTCTGCCATCCTGGAGAAATTGGACTGTATGTGCCAGCTCTGTAGGGTCCAGGTATGGCCTCATGCTACCAGTAGTGACACTGACCGTAGCCAAATACCAAACGAGTGACAAAACAGATGAGGAGAGAAAAATGTCAGTGGCCTCCCTCCACCTGTTAAACCATTCATTCCTGTTTTGGGGGTCGTCTCATTGTTACCCCCCCCAGTGCATCAAAGAAGCTGAAACTGATGAACAAGCCCCTCTGCCACTTAACTGACCTGATCAATAGCCCAGGTGTGTCATTGACTTGATGCTATACTCAGATTACAAAGAGTGCCTTTATTTTTTTTTAAGCAGTATAAAAAGAGAATCTGGCTGTAATTTAAAGTTTAGATATTAAAATAATTATTTTTCAATAAAACACAAAAAAGGATTAAAAGTAAATGCTGTAAAGGCAGATGTTATTGTGAGCCATAAAGGAGGGGATGAGAGAATCTGAGCCATAGACAGCCGACATGTTGAGCTCAAATAAGTCCACCAAATGACATATCTGGCCTGGGTGTTTGACACAAGAGGTGATTGACGAACAGCCATCATGGAACTGATGCCGAGCTGAGAAAAGGAAGAAAGTGGGAGAAGGTACAAATGGTCAAAGACTGTGAAGAAAACGTAACTTTAAGTTTTATAAGACAGGAGTCCAACCAGTGTTGATGTACGAGGACACAATCTGGGCCATCAAACAGAAGTAGGAGCTGCTGATCAGGATAGAAAGAAAAATAAATAAGGATGTCAGCAAGATGTCAGGGGTATCACAGAAAGTAGGGTGACATGTGTGGACCCCCCAGTTAGAAATGCAGGTTGTTGGTGGATGAAAAAACATTTGAAGGATGGCATATGCTTGGGTAGAGAGATTTGGTAATAAGTGTTGGGTCTGAGTCAGAGGACGCTGTGGTGAGGATCAATGGAGATCAGGATCCACATGGCTGACTGTTAACACCTCAGGAACGGTTTCAAGTACAACAAGAACACAGCATTGCATACTTCTATTATGTAGCTGTAATAAAATGTGGACTACACAGTTAAAAAGACGACTTGAGTGGGCAATTTTATGTGGCAAGAAATCACTGAAGTCGGGGTCTGCAAAGTAGGATGCCATTTCATGATCTGGTCATCTTTCAGAGGTGTTTGGTTTATCACATTCTCACAAATGCTTACTGTAAGTCTGAGGCTCCATCCATTTCACTGTTTCTACTAAACTACTGATGACTTTGGAATTCTCAAATTCCCGTATGTATGGCACAGATGGACAAGGTGCCCGTTACTGAAGCTTCTGTTTCTAAGTCCATAGTGAGCACCATGTGGTTGTAGCCCACCTCACTGTTTAGTCAAACTGCTGTTCATTTTGCTCACTCGCTGACTACAGAAGTGCTTGAAAGGCCTGACAGTCCATTTTGTTCATTCACTTAATCTGGACAGAATTCTGATAAGTCAGACCCCGTGTGTCTTTGATATGTGACAATGAAGCCCCTCCTGAACACATCTACAGTGTGTTTCTGTGTTAAAGAATTACAAACTGATGGCTTTGTCACAGATTCCTGAAGTGGCCAATAATAATCACAGTACCTGAGAAGTCTCTGCTTGTTACTTAAGGTGCAGCCGTGTGTTTCCTGTAAATCCGGTTTTTCTGGTTTTACTTGAGTGCAGTTCTCACAGGTCACGTGGTTTCACCTGCACGGCGCTCACAGGCCCTGTGCCAGTTCATCGCTCATTGTATCTCAAGGCAGGCAGTTTCTAGTTGTTATTGGTCTTGTTTGGTCTTTTCACAAATCCGTCAAACATGATGTGGGGTCGAAAGTCAATATTAGTTTTGTTTCTTTTTACTTCATGTCTTTTGTAAGATGATCCTTTTAGTTTAAAGTTGATGTTTCCCAGCTTGCACAGACAGAACACAACGAGATTAAGGTTGGCACTGCGCACTTGCTGGTAATCTGAGATTGTGGATCCTCCACAAATAAACTGGCTTGTGACTTTGTGTTTATTAGACTTCCCATTAAATAAACTTTTGCTTTAGATCTCTGACTTTGTATGTGTTTGGGCCAGATGACTGGATTTTATATTTTTGTGGTTTTCCAAAATTTGATTTGGTTATAATAACATTTTTCCTCCCAGTCCTTATCAGACATGAATGCTCCTTTTGCTGGGCCTCACTGCTACTGAAAGTCCCAGAGACTCGTGTTCAAGCCATGCCGTGTGTGTAGTCTGTGTGTTCTGCGCCATTGTGACTTGTCGTTTTTCACCTCAAAGCCATTCACGCCTATATTTCAAGCAGTTCAGAGCCTTTCTCAGTTTTCTTCATGTTTCAATCTCTCTGGCTGTGTTTGTCAGATGATGAAATGTCAGAGGGTCTCACGATGGTCTTATGAGGCAGGCCAGGCATTCACATCTCATTGTCTGATTGATTTTCATGAACTGCACATCTCGCTATTCACTAATAAATTAATGTCACCCCATTCTGTTAGGTGCTCAGTTGCACACAAGGCCTGCTAAGAGAGCCGACTTAATGGCAATGCAGAAAGTCATCTGAGCCCCCCACCTGCTTTCCAGAGTGAACACTAAACTGAACATCTAAACTGCAGTTCCACCAACTCTTTGGACAGCTCTGACATTCATCTGGTGACAAAGCTGTAAAACGAGGATGAGCTGACATGTCTGGAGAAATTCCTTCAGATACAAAGGTGACCTAAAATGACATTCATCGCAGGCTCGTCACTGAACTCTGATGAGTAAACATGTCACCTATAAGTGGGCACTGGATCTCTAAGTGGACACTACTGCAGTCCAGCCACAAGAAGTGACACTAGCCTTTAACACTTTGTTCATTCATCACGTCTGTCACTTTGAGACATGAAGCTGTACCAGTCTCTATGGAGTGAGAAGATCACAAACTCTCTTTGGCTTCTTCTGTCCATGGAGCCCTAAAACTGAACACCTTAACTGAGCTCTGAGGTCCAGTCCTCTAAAACACACTCTGTGTCAGTGACTAAGCCCAGTCTGAAAAGGCAGCCATTACTTCAAGAAGGGGACTTCATCACTAAACTCTTGTTCCAGACACAGTTCTGACTTTTCAAATGAAGTTTCAGAGGACACGACAAGGAGGCTGACAGTGAGCTGAGGAAGACAACAGCCCACTTCAGTGAAAGGACCACATGGCAGAGACAATGAGTGCCCTCCAGCACTAGCAAAGTTCTCTACTTGAACCACAAAACAATGACACACAACTCCACATGTCATCAGATTTCATCCTTAAATGCCTGGCATCATGAAACTGTTTATTTGTGCCAAGCTAAATTAAAACTCTAAGTGGAGAGTAAAGAGCCAGCTAAAGACCACCTTGGTCATGCCTTCTAATTCCTGTGCCACAAACTCATGTGTGGGTCAGATAAACTTTAGGTTTCCATAAGCCCTCTGACACCCAAATGCTGTGTATCAGAGCAGGCCAAAGCGACTGTGACGTCAGGCTAAAATGACGTTTAGTGAAACACTAAAGTGAAAAGCTCGTGTCCTGGAGTGTAAAATTGTTGTGTTTTGAAATTACAGACTGCTTATAGTAAACTTTAATTTTGCTCACACAAAGCAGGAAGACCTGAATTTACAGGACTCTTACAGTAACCTAACTACAGAGGCAGGTCACGTTGACAGTATTTCTCACTTCTCCATTCTTCACACCAGTAATTTATGACTTTAATGTATCAGTCAGTCGGTTAAACAGTGCGGATGCCACAGGATCAAAAGTTGTTTAAAGTCTGGAAATAAAAAACAGTTGGAATGCAATATGGAAGAAGCCCATTTGAAGCCCTAGGCAGGGAGAGGGCCACATAGCACGTAGTCAGTATTAGACATCGACGACTGTGGGGGTCCCACTTGATGTTTACTCCTGTCGGTTACCAAACAGACTTCATGGAGTTCATGCCACTTGGTGACCAGAGTGCTTGCCCCTTAACTTTCATAAATGGCACTCCTAATTCATTGACTTGCTCAGGCTGTAGTCACCTTTTTGAATTTTTCAGTGAGAGCATCCTGTGAAGCCACAAGCAAAAAGCAGCCCTGGAGGATGCTCATGTTTGTCATACCTAAATCTACCGCGGTATGAATGCAAAAATTTTGTTTTGTTTGTACGGAAAATAGTGCAGAGGTGCATCAAGAAGGAGAGCTGGCCAATCAAATGTGTGTAATGTCACATGTCCGGGAGTCTTCATGTGGAATTTCAATATAAATTATGGCTGTTTGGACAAATGAGGGAGAAACAAAGTAGCAACGACATAGGAACTGACATCAGAGACCAAGACACGTCAGAGAGACAGAGTGAGAAAAGAGAGACCACTTTGTGTGAATGTCGGGGAACACAAACTTATGAATGACAGCCTCTCCTCCGCCACTGCTCCACCAGTTCATGGTACTCAGACGACGTTTGTTCATTGGCCTCTTCAATGTGGTCCTTCCAAAGGACTGTCAGCTCCACTCTTAGCACCTGCTTTGAAGAGAGAGATGTTAACACCAAGTCTGATCTCAAAGAAGCTGGTGTAACGTGGTCTGTGAACTTAAGCTGCCTACCCAAATCTACTCACAGCTCCCAGTCCAACATCGAGGCCAGTAGGCTGTGGCTGACACTGCTCTTCCACCCAAACAAAGGTGATGTCCCTCTGGCTGCAGATGATGCTGTTGCTAGCCATGACTTTAGAGATGGCCTCTGCCACTGACCTGAGCGCCTCGTCGTGTCAACTACGGTAGTGGTCCTCATTGATGGTTAGTGTGCAGCTGCTGAGAATGTGCTCCAGTGGGCCCTTTCTGGAGCTGAGAGGACATATTAGAGACTCACTCTTGCCCCAGGTGTGTAGATTTGCTGGTCTGGGCAGGACGTCATACACGACTTAAACCGTGAAGATGATGTGCTGTGGTTCAGCCTGCCACATGTCACTCCAAGATAATTTCCTCTCCAGCACTACCTCCCACCTTGTCCATGCTTCCTGCTGACACATGTCCACCATCCTGCAGAGTCGCTCCTGCTCTACACCTCCCTGCACCTCCTCTTTTGCTGTCTATTTAATTTTCTAACATACATAACTTCTATTGGTATTATTATCCACCTTAATAAAAGGACAAGTGTCTGAGTGTCAATCTGGTAGCCATGTCTCTGTCATTCCAAAAACTAGTACATCACAAACATTTGCTGTAATAAAATGCATTACATTTGTCATTCCAACAGATGGCACATCACAAACATTAACACTGCTTTTACAAATCACATACTAAATGACACGAAACAGAGACATACACACTGCATTTGTCATTTCAACATTCCATGCATTCTGTTACTACAAATGTCTGCAATGTGCCATCTGTTGGAATGGCAAATGTAATTCAAATAGGTGGTGCACTGCAAATGATAACGCTGAGGTCTACTTTGATCATTTATATTTCAACCCAGCCCAACTACTACTTTATTAAATGCTACATTGCTATGAGATTTCTATACTTTGTCTTTATTTGTTGAGTGACTGAAGTAAATATTAGGGCACGGATGGGGGAAATAGCTACTTTCTTGCCCAGGGTGTTATCAATGTTGATAGATGAGGAAGAGAAAACATTATTATTTAACTCACAGATATTAAGGACTGTGTTTTGAGTTGATCATGCTGAAGAGAGCTATATGATTTGTTCCTGATTTATGCAGAAAAGGAGTTGGGCTGTGTGCACAGCATTAAGGGACTAACTTTTATCATTTATGAGGAAAGGCTGACCTCTGATACTATCAGAAGACCCTGTGAAGAATGTAAGATCTTTATGGACGATAAGAATGTTTAAATTGATTCTAAGTGTGTATAATTAGAAGGGTGTATTCCTTATGAATGCAAATGGCTGTTTGTTTCATGTTTAAGAACATTCCAGTATATCATAAATTAAGATTTTACCTTAAGCTATGTATAACCTCAGAATGAACTGCTAGGGTTTTTTTTTTCTTTTCTAGGATATAAAAGAGAGAACGTTTTTACTTTAGAGATTCTGCCAAAATCCAAATCAGTTGACTGAGTTGGAAAGAGGCAATCTCACAATCTCTCTACTCACCAAGAATTAAGAATGAAGAAATTATTTTTTTAATTGGGTTTAAGTTCTTCCGTTGTTTTCTGACTTCAGGCAATAGGTCAATCCACAATAATAATACTACTAGTACTACTACTACTACTACTACTACTACTACTACTACTACTACTACTAATAATAATAAATAATAATTATAATATTATTATTATTATTATTATTATTATTTACATTTATATACTGCTTTTCTCAATACTGAAAGTGCTTTTACATAGTGAGTGAGGAGCCACGTCAACCACCACTAATGTGCAGCATCAATCTGGATAACATGACAGCAGCCATTTTTGTTCCAGTGCGCTAACCACACATTAGCTATTAGGTGGTGAAGGGGTGAAAAGTAGTTGGCCAGTTAGAGACAGGGGATGATTAGGGGTCAGAATGGCCTGGCTGTGGTGGGCATCAGGATACACCCTGCTCTTTATGAAGGATGCCCAATGATCTTTAATGAGCACAGAGAGTCAGGACTTCAGTTTGACATCTCACCTGAAGGACGGCACCATTATTACAGCACAAAGTCCCCATCACTGCACTGGGGGCAATGGGATTCACATTCAAATTACCAACACCTTTTCCAGTAGCAACCAGAGCTATTCCAAGATGATCCCCCATCCAAGCGCTGGCCGAACACAAATCTGCTTAGCTCCATGTGGATGACCTCTTCTGAAGTGCTGGTGGTTTGGCTGCTGGCTACAGAAGAGCAAGTGCAGCAGAAGTAAGACCTTATAAGTTGGTAACTGGCATAAAACCAAATGTTGTATGAGCTATGGTGTGTTTCAGAGACACCTGTGCATTTGTCAGGGTGACAGCAAATCCCAGTGTGGGACACTGAGAAGTGACAGGCTGGAGGGTTCATTCTTATGTACTTAAGTGGAATGAGTCTGAGGTGGGCTATTACAGCAGGACTGGCATCAGGGCATCACTTATACCCAATTGTGTGACTAGGATCTGAGTGTGTTAATCGTAGGGTGCAGGAGTAGATGAGTCTGTTCAACAGACTTGATTAAGTCTCACAAATCCTGAGATAAAACGACTTGAATAACCAAGAAAATGTAAAAAACCTGCTGTGTGTTACATGTCTGTCTGTCTGCCTGCCTGCCTGCCTGCCTGTCTGTCTCATGGCTCATTTTTTACGTCCGTTTAAAAGCAGTTTTCATATTTCTACAATCCTTTTGTTTATCAACAAATCGTATCATTCTGCTTGTTAGACCAAGTTGGCTTCAGTTACCCTGAATGAGTCTAACAGCCTGGTGCTTTACTAAATAATCTGATAAATTAATGACATGAACAAAGAAAAAAGAACAAAATTAGTTATTTGATTAACATCAGTCAGTCGATTCTCCTCACCCACACCATTCACACAACTCTGATAAGCAGGAGGCGAGAACTTACTATGGGATGGACAATTTGACTAATGAAGAGGACCAGCATTGCTAGATGCAAATTTGTTTCTTTTAATTTATGTGTTGTGTTTTATTTTCATTTAATTTCATTTGTAAATGTGCACTGAGCTCTGAGTCTGTCTAAAGTAAACTGCAGTGTGTAATAAATAACTAAGAAATACTGATGTGAATGACACTTTAGCAGACCCCCTGTGACAGGTCATCTTTTCTGTCACTTTGTGGTCTTCACTCTCTGAGCTCCTGTCTCACATTAAGTGTTCACCCTTAGTGTCTCCTCAGATGTTCTCTCTGTGAGCTCTCAGCTTTCTCTTTAAATCTCCTCCTCTTCCTCCTCACTGAACACAAACTTTCACTTTGGTTTATTCACAAGTCACTTGCTTGTTCGCCTGACTGATTCTCTCTGCCTGCTTCTCCTCAGACTGACGATGGCTGAAGCCCAGCTGCTTATATCACAGGACGAGTTCATCTGCTTGGTGTGTCTGGACACCCTGACTGATCCCGTCACCATCCCCTGTGGTCACAATTTCTGCTTGAAGTGCCTCACCGACTACTGGGATCAGAGCCAAGAGTACAGCTGTGCTCACTGCAGGAACACCTTGATGCAGAGGCCTGAACTGAAGAGAAACACTCTGCTAAATGAAGTCATCAAGAAACTAAAGAAGACGACAATCAGTCTTCCATCTCAGAATTATGCCGGCCCTGGAGACGTGGAGTGTGACTTCTGTACTAGGAAGAAGTTCAGAGCAGAGAAGTCCTGTCTAACCTGCATGGCCTCCTACTGTCAGACTCACCTGCAGCCTCACTATGAAGGAGACGCCTGGAAGGGACATAAGCTGGTTGATCCTGATAGAAATCTGAAGGAGAAACTCTGTGAGAAACATCAGAAAAGTTTGGAGATGTTTTGTAAAACTGATGAGATGTGTATCTGCTTGATGTGTGGAATGACCGAACATGAAGGTCATGAAAAGGTCGAGCTGGAAACGGAAAGAGAAGAAAATGAGGTGAGTGGAGTTTAGTATTTGATGAAAACAAAATGATTGACAGGAGTTAAGGGATTTGTAATGTAGTGTGACAAAGAAATCCATTCATCCATCTTAACACCCTCATTGTTGCCTGCAGAGTAGTCAGTAGGTCAGCACCTGAGTATATGGAGACCCTGCTGAAGTCCTCTGCTCCTTCTCTCCCACTCAGTCTGCCAGTGAACAGCGTCTGGTGATGTCACCTCTACGTGTTATCAGGTCTCAATCCCAACTCGTTTCCTGTGTAGTTCCCACTTGGTGTGACAAGCTGCCCACCTTCACCTGTACTGCTGACTCTCTCAATGTATTTAAGAAGTAAATGAAGGCCCATCTGTGCTGTGAATATATCATATTGATAGAATAAATGTTTTCCATTAACTTGTTGTTTAGGTTTAATTGATTTATTGGTTATGAGCTATGATTTGTTAGTTGTCACATCTTCTCATTTGTGCCAATCAACTTGAATTACCTGTCCTAATACACGTGCTGAACAAACAGGCCCAGGCCTAATGTTACTCGATTATGTTTACCGCTTTTGTAACTCGCTTTGGATAAAAGCTTCTGCCAAGCAAATAAATGTAAAAGTGTAAATGTCATATTTATAGATAGTAGAGGGCTTTGGAGTCTATCCTGGTGACACTGTGTGTAAGGCGTGAAACAGTCCAGGATGAGACACCCAAAGTTATTAATGGACAGTCGAGTGAGCCGAGTGCTCTCATTAAACTGAGTTGATGTTCTTTGTGCTCTGATCAGTTTCTCTTTGAGCATCTCAGGCAGTGAAGTTCAAACTACAACCTGCAGACCACAACTGTCCATTGTCAGGGGTGCGAGAGTCACGTGGGCTACTCGTAGAAATGTCTGACATTCTGACCCTCATAAGGTGTTTTAAGCAAGTTGATGTTACTGTAAGTGACCATGCAGTGTCATCATAACCATAATTCAACACAAGGCTTGACACATCATTAGAGACATGTGGTATGTGTTCTTAGTGGGTTGTTTGTGTTTGTATTGTTTGTCCATTATTAAAGAGTTTAAATTTAAATTTAAGTTGATCTCAAGGCCTTTTAAGAGACACATCATAGTCACATGTCAATATATGTTGTTCTCCAGAGTTAAGTGTAAGATAATTAACAATAAATTCAGCTCAGAAAGTTCTATATACGATTCCTGTGTAGATTTTCTTATTTTAATGAAATATCAAATCATGCACTTTATTAGTGATTAGAGATCATTTCATTTATTGCAGCAATAAGAACATTATGAATGTCAAACCACTGACTGATAATCCCACCTAATGTATGATTATGTCAAAGATGCTGAGCTTTCACAAAACTCTAACAAGTCCATCAGGAGTGTAAAGAACTTCCTTAAAGTGTATGTCTGACCATCTAAGTCAGTTTTAGAATCCCCCATCACGACCACACAACCACAATGCACAGTAACTTCAGATAAAGACGCTTAACTTCAGTCCACCATTTGGGGCTTCTTCAAATAAAGGTATAGTGTCACATTGGCTCTGCTAGGTCTCAGTAAGTGACACGAATGTGGCCGAGTCCTCAATTTCATAATAAAGAGCCCAGTTCACAGGTGAACACATTTTTTGCAACCAACATCTTAAACTACATTGAAGTCTATGAAGTGGCCTGATATTTTTCAGTTTAATATGAATCAGGTCACTAATATCAACACCTAACTTTTGATCTATTTATATTTTCTATTGTTTGTCTATCAGTTAATTTGGATTCTTTAACATAAATCAATTCCTCAGATTCCTCAGACAGACATCCACTTATAGGACAGAATGACATCACTTGGTCAGAAGCTCATTTTATTAAGCTGCCTCTGCCTGCCCCTCTTTTATTGACTCGTAACTTCAGCTCAAATATCAGTTCACTTCACCAGGACACTTCTTGACAGTTTTGGGTGAAATCTGATCAACCACAGTAAATGTCACCCAGCGATGTCTCAGTATGTCACTCTTTATTACTTTGTGATTGAAGAAAGAGCCAAAACTCAACCCCTTACACACTTGATGGACTACACTTAGCAGAAATTAGCAGTAAACACGTTGGATTTCTGTGTCTTCAAGACACCTGCAGCAGCAAGTCTAATCCTTCCTTTATAACCCTTTGCTAGCACTAGAACTCTGATCTCTGCCCCTGGATTACCATCTGTCCTGTAGTAAGACCCTTATTGTGGCAATCACAAAGACTAAATGATCTCTTCTACTCCAAAAGGTAACGTAGTGCCAGAGTGTAAGAATTGAAGACCACCTGTGGCAGAGTTAGATGTGGGTGTCGCATTCAGTCCTGCCTGGTAAAGGAAACCAAAGTACACAAGTAAGAGAGACCCCACATACAACATCTCTAGTGAATTGCTGAAGGAGGAGATCAAGTGATCACACTTTACACAGCAGGTGTACATTTTTTTCCAGCAAAGGAAAACCAGTAGGAGTGAAACCTCAAAAACAGTAAACTGCAGTGCAGCCCACAGCCACAAAGAGACAAGGCAGAGAGAGAAAAAAGAATCTGTCTGAAGAAAGAAAAGCAAACTGAATGTTCTTTCATGTGTGACAGAGGGAGCTCTCCATGGATACAACAATCTGGACAAAGCATCATCTCCACCTGAGTGATCATAAACCAAGTCAGGAATTCACCTGCTTAGAGTCTGAGAACTTCTGACTGTAACTTGGTAGTTAAGATAAAGCCAGTGGATGGATTCTGGGAATTGACATCACCATAACTGTATGAAGGAGAAGACTTTAGCTGCTGTAAGGGTCTCTTCAGAAATTCAGTAAGAAAACTAAAGTGGATTTGTATCAGTTCAGAACAGCAAAACAAACACACACACACACACACATATTTTTCTTTTAGTCTTTTTTGTTATTCCTATTTATTAATTCAAGTTTAAGTTGAGTTATGAAACGTAAAACAAAAAATGTGTTGTGAGAATATCAGGAGTCAGAAAGAGAAGAAGAAATCACAACTTGAATGTGAATTCTAATCTGACCACACGTGTTCTCTTGTGTGTCCAAACAGAAACAGCTGGGGGTGTCACTGAGTGACATCAAGAGGAGACTTGAGGAGAGAGAGAAGACACTGAAGGAGATGAGGAGGGCGATGAAGGACATGAAGGTGAGTGGAATAGGAAGACAGCACTTCATATCAAAGAGAGGATGGATACTATAAATGAGAACTTGAAGAGCAGCAGAGCTTCACTGGTGATGATGAGTAGGGACATGAGAAGGGAGAGTTAGAGAAGACGTTGTGTGCTGTCCTTCATGGCCTTTCACTGTTGACAGAATCCCAGGTGTTACTCAGTAGAGACTCAGACAGCATCACCCTAAAGTCCTCTGATATTCCATCCACAGTTAAAGGGGACTTAACTCTACTAACAGAAACTCACACTGAAGGGCGATGCTGATGTTCTGAATTAGATCAGCTGGAACAACGTTTTTTAATGGTCATTTTTTTTTTTTTGTCCTAAAAAAGTAGCATTGCATGCAATCAAGTTCAACGTATACATAAAATTACTTTAAAAGTCAAACTAAAAAATAATAATAAAAAAAAGGACTACCAAACAGGAATCACCCTCACACAAGAAAAAGAGGACCAAAAATAATTTATGAAAATAAATAAATAAATAAAGTAAAAAGGCACAATATCCTTTTTCTCCGCTATGAATGCTAAAGTTTCTAAAGTTGTATTAATTAGATCTTGCCATATTTTAAAAAGCTTTGAACAGAACTTCTAAGTGAGATTGTTTTTTTTTCCAATTTCAAATTGTTCAGAACATCAGTGACCCAGTGACTTATAACCGGTGGGCTGTTAAATGTGCAAACATGTGCAGTGTGTTGAATAAAAAGTAATATTCATCTTAGTCAAAGGCTTTCTCTGTATCCCAAGATAATAAGATCTCTGCTGTGTTAGATGCTGTATGTGAGTATATTATATTAAATAGAAAACAAAGGTTTGAAGGTAACTGTCAGCCTTTAATAAATCTGGTTTGGCCTTGTGATTTTATATTGTGCAGAATTGAAATTGGTCTGTATGCTGCACATTGTGATAAATACTTATATGTCTTTGAAAAAACAGGAATTAATTCTTGGTAAACAGTTTGAGGTAGAATTTTGTTGTCTGTAGCTTCTGTAAACTTTGTTAATAATAATTTCACTTAGTTGAATTTTTCTTTATAAAATACCACTGATTGCCATCAGGGCCTGTTGTTTTCCCACTTTGGAGTGAGTTTACAGAATCCAGTAGTTCTTTTTTTTTATTTTATTTTATTATTATTAATTTTATTACAATCAATACATAGCAATCAAGTTTTTACAAAAAAAAGAATTATGTTAAGAAAAGATCGGTCCCCGCCCTGGAGAGAGAGAGCAAGCCAAACGGTGTAAAATTTAAGGCTTGTAAAAATACCTAAATCAACAAATTCTCTGTGCTTTATAAACTTATTTTAGAATATTACTGATTAGATCCTGCCATTTTTTGAAAAAAGTCTGTACGGATCCTCTAACTGAGTATTTGATTTTTTCCAATTTCAAATAGTATAACACATCAGTTTCCCACTGACTTAAAAGAGGAGAGTTTGGGTTCTTCCAGTTTATCAGAATGAGTCTGCGTGCCAACAGTGTAGTGAATGCAATCACAATTTGTTTGTCTTTCTTCACTTTAAGCCCCTCTGGAAGAACACCAAACACAGCTGTTAATGGGTTAGGAGGGATTGTGAGTCCAAGACAAGAATCCAGTAGTTCTGAGAGTGTCAGAGGTTTGTTCAGTTCCTCTGCACTAGGAGTACCCAGCTGTTGAATTTGCATTACATCACAGAACTCCTCAGATTGTGTCTCATCTTCTTTAAACTGAGTAGAATATAAATACTTATAGTACTTCCTAAATGTGTGAGTTATATTTTTATTCTTCATGACTTTATCTCCAGTCGTGATTCTAATTTCTGTTACTGCATTGCAAGCTTCCAGCTTGTTGATTGCTGATCTAAGATGTTATTAGCAGTGCAGGATTTACGTATAAGCTACACAAGCTATAGCTTAGGGCCCCCGCCTTCTTGGGGGCCCCCAAAACAAATCATATTTGGCACTTACATAGAATATCTGGACTTATAAAGGGCCCCATGTCTCAAATAGCTTAGGGCCTTATCAAGTCTAAATCCAGCCCTGGTTATTAGCCCTCTCTCCATGTTCACCATAATGATGTTGTGATTTAAAGATGAGTTGTTTAGGTTCTGTTGTTGTCAAGAGGTTACATTCTGATTGGAGAGCTTGTCCATTCCCGTACAAAGCGTCATTAGGAGATCTGGCATATTCTTATTTTTTTCTGGAGGTCTCAATGGTCTTCTCTTGTTCATTCTGGTATTTCTCAGTTTTATTATACTCCAAAGCTTAAGGATCTCCACTGTTTGACTGAGTGCAGACTTTACATAAGATACACCTGCAAATGTTTTACTTAAGCTTTAACATTTTATGACAAAGGTCAGTAAGGTTATCTTGTGGTGGAATCTGCTGAATCCCATATCCACTGTCCTCCATTCACTTTCCATGTGGAGTTTACTCCCTCTTCCAGTATCTCAGGGGGTTTTCTCCAGTTATTCAAGATCATCCTCCACAGCCTTATAATTTAGTTTAATTAATTGGCAGAAACTCCATATTGGCTCATTGTGATTGCTAGTGCAGGTTTGTCCAATATAGTATACTCTCTGATGCCCAGTTCTGCCAGAATTCATTCATGAGAAGTTCTTATCCAGCAGAGTCAGAACTCTTCACACACATTTCTGTGCCCATACAGATCATACTCATCCAATCTAATTTATTTAACACAGACTCACATTAAACAGACCAGCACCATCTAGTGTACTAAAGTACTAAGCAAAGCCAGTCCAGACCACTGGGGTATGTCTTTATTTCAAAGAAAATAGGCGGGCACAATGTGTCACTCAAAACTGTGTAGTCCAATCCAGACACAGAGGTGACAGTTGAAGACGTAGAAGGGAAGGAGAGTCAACCTCACAGACTGACCTTCACTTTGGTTTATGGTTCTATGTTCATCTGCTTTAGTTGTTTCCTTCTAGAATTTCTGCTTATTATTGATGCATGAAATCCCGTCTAGACACTCATGCTGACCGTGACATTTTCAGCCAGGATTCCTTTCCCTGATTGTGTTCAAAGTCTTGTTTCATGTGTTTTTTGTTTATTTATTTATGCTAATGTCGATGAGAATGAGTATCTGCTTTATTCTTTGTATTTGATATTGTCTATAAGCTACCCGTGTTACTTTCCATGTGGTTTGTGTGTGGCTCACCAAGAGGTGGACCATGTGCCAATCACTGCCAGGAGCTTTCCTTTGCCCTGTAAATCCCAAGAGTCTCCCATAGTTTCATTGTGAATGTGCTCTGTGACTTTGTCAAGTTCTTGTGTTCTATCTATCTATCTATCTATCTATCTATCTATCTATCTATCTATCTATCTATCTATCTATCTATCTATCTATCTATCTATCTATCTATCTATCTATCTATCTATCTATCTGCAGTCATATGAAAAGGTTTGGGAACCCCTCTCAGCTTGTATAATTATTTACTCTCCTTTCAACAAAAAGGTTAACAGTGGTTTGTCTTTCATTTCCTAGGAACATCTGAGTCCTGGGGTATTTTCTGAACAAAGATTTTAAGTGAAGCAGTATTTAGTTGTATGAAATTAAATCAAATGTGAAAAACTGGCTGTGCAAACATTTGGGTCTCCTTGTAATTTTGCTGATTTGAATGCTTGCAACTGCTCAATGCTGATTACTTGCAATACCAAATTGCTTGGATTAGCTCGTTAAGCCTTGAACTTTATAGACAGAAGTGTCCAATCATGAGAAACGGTATTTAAGGTGGTCAATTGCAAGTTGTGTTTCCCTTTGACTCTCCTCTGAAGAGTGACAGCATGGGATCCTCAAAGCAACTCTCAAAAGATCTGAAATCAAGGATTGTTCAGTGTCATGTTTACAAAAAGCGATCTCAGAGGTTTAAACTGTCAGTTTCAACTGTAAGGAATGAAATCAGGAAATGGAAGGCCACAGGCACAGTTGCTGTTAAACCAACCCAGCAGGTCTGGCAGGCCAAGAAAAATACAGAAGCAGCATATGCTCAGGATTGTGAGAATGACTACAGACAACCAACAGATCACCTCCAAAGACCTGCAAGAACATCTCACTGCAGATGGTGCATCTGTACATTATTCTACAATTCAGATCAATTTGCACAAAGAACATCTGTATGGCAGGGTGATGAGAAAGAAGTCCTTTCTGCACTCACGCGACAAACAAAGTCACTTGTTGTATGCCAATGCTCATTTAGACGAGCCAGATTCATTTTGAAACAAAGTGCTTTGGACTAATGAGACAAAAATGAAGTTATTTGGTCAGAACAAAAACCGCTTTTCATGGCGGAAGAAGAACACTGCATTCTATAGAAAAACACCTGCTACCTACTGTCAAATTTGGTGGAGGTTCCATCATGCTGCGAGGCTGTGTGACTTGTTCAGGGACTGGGGCCCTGGTTAAAGTCAAAGTTTGGATGAATTCAACCCAATATAAACAAATTCTTCAGAATAATATTCAAGAATCAGTCACAAAGTTGAAGTTACGGAGGGATTGCATATTCCAACAAGACAATAACCCAAAACACAGTTCGAAATCTACAATGGCATTCATTCACAGGTACAATGTTGTTCTGGAATGGCCGTCACAGTCCCCTGACTTGAATATCATAAAAATCTATGGGTGATTTGAAGCAGGATGTCCATGCTCGGCAGCCATTAAATTTAACTGAACTGGAGAGACATTGTATGGAAGAATGGTCAAAAATACCTCCATCCAGAATCCAGACACTCATCAAAGGCTAAAGATGGACAGTGTCTGGAGGCTGTTAGATTTACAAAAGGAGGCTCATCTAAGTATTGATGTAATATCTCTGTTGGGGTACCCAAATTTATGCACCTGTCTAATTTTGTTATGATGCATATTGCATATTTTCTGTTAATCCAATAAACTTAATGTTACTGCTGAAAACCTACTGGTTCCATAATGCATGTCATATATTTAAAGGGAGTTGCTACTTTGAAAGCTCAGCCAATGAGAAACAAAAATCCAAAGAATTAAGAGGGGCTCCCAAACGTTTTCATATGACTCTATCTATCTATCTATCTATCTATCTATCTATCTATCTATCTATCTATCTATCTATCTATCTATCTATCTATCTATCTATCTATCTATCTATCTATCTATCTATCTATCTATCTATCTAATTTCCTCAGTAGACTAGTGTTTGGTGTAGGCAGAACATCTAATCAGTATGTCACTACTGCTCCTCAGCTTTGTACCTAAGTCTTTGAATTGTCCTGCAGAACTGGTGGTCTGATGCAACCTCTTATAATTTTTCACTTAGAACTGGACACGTGACAATGACAACTGGCTCCTTCCTTCCCTGCTCTTGCCAGGACCCTATCCATCCAGTTTGGTTTTCCACCTGTGTACCAAAAGGCAAAACACCATACGATACTCTCTGTATCTGGAGTAAAGCTTCATCTAAATTCCCTAATAAATAAATCCCGTATTATCATTTCTTCCTCTTTCTTGGGGCTGGTCAGGAATTGACTTTTTAGGGCTTCTCATCCTCACCTTCTATCACAGAGTTATCCAAGTCACTGTCTATATGTGCAAAGTTCTGAATACAGCAGAACACCTCCAGCTTTGGGGTTGATGATCCTGTACAGCATGCATCTTTTACTTTACATTTACTTCCAACATACAATAGTAACACCCCACCAGATGTCATCACACACATATGAGACATTGTTGCAATAGCTAATTCATTAGCAATAATGCAAAGTTCATAAATGAAGTAGAAATACACAGAAATAAAAACTCAGAACTCTGCCCTCTACAATGACAAAGAAATGGCAGAAGGTAGATAAGCAAAGAGTTCATGAAATTAAATGAAATCTGAAGCTTCTTGACTAACACCTAGACCCTCTTGATTAATATGTCACTCCAACAGGTGGTGATGTCACCCAAAACTAGAACACAACTACTATATACAAGACTCCAGTACAGAAATACTTTTATGTTTAACACAATTACCTTCTAACACACAAGTTGACTCCTCTAAACAAATACATCTTCTTCTACTTCTTCTTTATTCCTGGTGTGTGTTGTCCTACTTCACTCCTAACCCCAGGTGGAGCAGGATATGCCCTTTTTAAAGGCAGACATTGTAAAACTCCCAGGTCAAATGGAGTCCTCACGTGACAGTAGAGCTGTCCCCCAATAGTTCCTGCCAATGGCTCTCAAGATCCTTCACAAGGATGCCGTTCATGACTGCATATCCCTTAAAGCCCTGCAGTTTCCTTAATAGGATCATCAGCAGAGTGATGTTGTTATCCGGCCTAGTGGGAAGATCATATTGTCTGGGTGCCGGTCTCCAAATTCCCTTCACTCAGCAAATAAAGTATCACCAATCACTCCAGCTGATTCAAACTGATCTTCACAATATCAAAATAGCAACAAATCTGTCTTGTGATTAGTTATTCTAATTAGGTGACTCAATTCTAAATCTTTATCCTATCCAATCAGATATCTGTGGAAAAAGAGATGGGAGAAAACAAGAAGAGCTTCACTGCTCTGATACGGTGCATTGTGGAAGCCAACAGGAAACTGACTCAGAGGATCAGAGAACAAGAAAAGAGAGAAATTGAGAAAGCTGAAGAAGTCATGAAGCAACTGGAGAAGGAGATTGAGGAGCTGAAGAGGAGAGAAGCTGAGCTGAAGGAGCTTTCAGAGACCAAGGACCATCTCCACTTCCTACAGGTGAGAGTGACACTTCACAGGGAGTCTGATCAGAAGGGGTGTGTGGGACCTGAGAACATTTAGAGAAAAATTTTAAAGTTCTGAGGAGTTTATACAACATGACAAGAACAGGCCATTCAGCTAAGCACAGAATGTCTTTTCATATTTACTTAACATCTATATATATAATTCACTAAGGCAAGACACCCATGGAAAGCACGTCGAAGGGGCGTGGATTCACAAGTAAGACTCCCATGGAGCACGCAGGAAGGAGCCACGGCCACCAACTCTAAGACCATTGGATACGACGACAACTCGCAGAACCATGCCTACCAACTCGGACGCGATGACACAGGAAAAACGGAGTTATTTATGTTCGTCTGTCGTAGAGTCCACATGCATCTCTGAGCCACGTTGACTGTTCATAGAGGCATGTTTCTCGCAAAAGTGAATCGCCATATGCAGCGTGTAAAACAGTTTGCGAGGGGTATCCCATGGGATCCTTAAAACAATCCTTTAAAACTGAGGTTAAACCCAATGAAGGAAGCAGTCTTTAAAAACCAATAAGCCCTGTGCCTCTGTTTCACCATAGCAAACTGTTTTACACGCTATATACAGCAATTTGCATCCGCGACAAACATGCGTCTTCTTAGATGCTCCTGCATTTTATACACACTCCTCCCACCTCGCTACTACCGTGGTCAGGTGTCTTGGTGGATTATATATAGAAAGGCAGCTAAAACCGCACAGAGCAATGAAAAGTCTAGGTGAGTCACAGGTGCGTCTGGACTGTGCAAAGATGACAACGACTCGAGTGATGAGTTGGAGGTGGGCACATGAGCAAGCAGTGCATACTGGACGAGGAATCAGCAGACTAGCATGACGGAGGGAGTGGAGTGGACGTCCTTCTCCTCTACTCCGGTTCCACCCTCTGCGCCTGAGCGCCGCGCGGACCATTGTGTGTTGGTTCGTTCCGTGCATTGTTACAATGTTGCTTTTCTTGCTGATTTTTTACATTACCGATTTTTCAAATGTTAATTTTCTCCCTGTGCTTAATTATCAAAAAACGGCCTGATTATGTGGAGTATGGTACGCCGCGGGTTGGCTAGTTTGAAATGTTCCATTTACAAATATCTCAAAGTTGGTAAGTTCATGGACATGACAGACAGATGAATCTACAATTGTCTGTGTGAAATATTGAATTTTAATGAAACGTAAAAGGTGACATCTAATCAAAGACAGTGCTAACTCTTCTGCCAGGCCACCTTCTGATGTCTCCATCCTTAAACTGATGAGAATCAAATCCTTCAGCATTTCCTCATAGCTCAGACCCCACATTCCAGTCTCATCTCTCATCTCCCATCTTCCTCATGTGCTTTTATCTCACACTACACACAAAAGTCCTGGGGCCTCATGTATAACGGCGTGCGTAGAACTCGCACTATAACATGGCGTAAGCACAAAAGCCGAAATGTGCTTACGCACAGAAAAATCCAGATGCAGGAATCTGTGCGTACTCCAACTTCCACGTTCTTCCGCTACATAAATCCCGATCAGCGTGAAAACTAACGCTTCGCACGCGCATTATGTAACGCCCCAAATCCTCCCAGAATTACACCTCTTTGAATATGCAAATCAATATAAATCGCCCTTAAGCGCAGCCTTCTGTGAAAAGACAATGGGAAAAGCACGGGGGAAAATATAAGAATTTCAGCGAATACCAAGTGGAGGCAAATGAAAAACATACTATTTGTTCAAATAAACCGTGGGATAATCAACAAAAGGAAGTTGATTGAGTGAATTAGCGTGTTGGAGAAACTTAAAAGCTCACATCCATAAAACCGCACAGTGTCGGAAATAAAAAAGAAGTCACATATCAAAGTCGCAATGAAAAGGTGAGTTGTAGCCCACTGTCTGAGTGTCATATGAAAGCTTATTAGGGTACAGAGAAAAAAAGGCACACAGTGGGAAAAAAGCACGAAATGTCAACTTCAATCTCGACATTTCCACTTTAATCACGTAGTTTATTTTGTCATTAAAGTAGAACATCATAAACTTCATCTTAAAATCATTTAATTAACCAGTTTCTCAAATCACATCGTAATTAAAGTAGCACGTTAAATGCTTTGTTTTGTATTTGATATTCTATGTGCTCTATGTGTGTGAATCACTACTTTCTTCTTAAACCGGCTCTCTTCCTCCAACTGGAGTCCATTACATTCATGATATTACAGCTCTCTGAATAACTAAAATACTGAGATGTATACGTGATATCATTTTTATGATGATAGGAGTTAAAGCACGTTATTAAACATGTGTTTCACTTCGATGAAATAATTTATTGCAGCAGTACTCAGGGGCGGCTCTAGGCTTGTGGTAGCACTGGGCAGAAGAAGAATCGGGGCCCCTTCGCCTGCCAATGTAAATATGTTATCTTCTGCACGGTGGATGGCCACGTCCGTTGCAGACACTGCATAGCCGCCTCGTGACACAAGCATTTAACTTTTGCCGAAATTTGTTGCCGCGTTTTTTGCTGTGTTGTTATTTTCTCTTTCTGTTTTATATTCAATATATATTGGCGTATCCGTCACTGCAGTCAGTGCTTTTCTTTACCCAAGTAACCGATCGCCACACAATCAGCTCTGTAATAGACGTTAAGCCATCTGTAAGCTTAGCGCCGATTCTTCAAAACGTGTAAAGAACATTGAAATATGTTTGTAGTACATGTTTAATTATTCTATCCTTCACACCAGTCCCAGTGAAGAATATAGATTATTTAAATAAAGTTAAAGTTTTATGTGTATAATATAATAAACATATTTTGCTGCATTTCACCTTAAAAATGATATCGTCATCATATGTAAATACGCGCTTTATAAAGTGGCTCAGGTTGTGAGATATTATAACTGTAGTGTAAGTTTACAGTGGGGTGGTTGTACTTATAAGTCCTAACAGTTTTACAAGGTGCAATTGATTGAGTGCATTAAAAGTTCTTGGGATTAAACTGTTTCTGAACCGCGAGGTCTGTACAGGAAAGGCTTTAAAACGTTTTGCAGTGGCTAAGACAGCGTGTCCTTAAAGCTGTATACCGATAATTCTCTTTCTGATCAGCTGCTGCTGTGATTCACACTCAGATACAGTCATATAAATACTCTGAGTGGTGCCGTGAGAGAAATATAGAAAAAGATGATCCGCTGTGGCAACTCCTAACAGGGGCAGCTGAAAGAAGAAGAAGAAGGTGCAGTGAGAGTAACAACGCTAAAGCAGTTATGACATTTGGAATACTATGGCTGTTCCCTGGACCATTATATTGTTGCGAGTTAATTACAATCAGATGCATTACACTAATAAACAATATGCGGTTAGTTTCAGTGTATTTATAAAGCCGCGTCATGAAAATAATGAGTAAACCACACAGGAACAGTAGCACTGCTTTGACGCTGGGTGCCGCCAGTCTGCAAAACCGAGCGGAGAACTTGCGTACGACAAGGCATGAGGTACCGTGGAAAAGTGCGTGGCTTTACGCCAAGTGTAGGTTTTATACATCGCGATTTGAACGTGTAAAAGTTCTTACGCAACATTTCTGTGCGTACGCACCGTTTATACATGAGGCCCCAGATGTCAACTGTGTTTTGCAGACGTTAGGGAGATTATCTTCTAGATTTACACTCCACACATGGTGGTTACTATATAACTTAGTTTGCTGTAACTTTCTCTACTTTGTGTGGTTGATGATGGTGATGAAAACACAAAGGCTCCCAGTATTTCCTCACAAGTCACACTTCTAAGCTGCAGATCTTCAATTGTATAATCAAATCGAAGAGCTTTCTCCCCACATGTGTTAGTCTTTACATTTCATTTAATTAAGTTTGTCTCAGTACTATAAGGAGCACAATGACTTGTTTTGTATGCCAACTCAATTCTGGACCCACCTGTCCCCTCAATCCCTTATCTTGACTCCCCTTTCATGGAGTCCTGCATGAAAAGCTCATTGATAGTTAAGACTGATAATCTCTGATTCTATTCGACTACACTCCACCAAATATTCTCTCATAAATAACCAACAAGTCAATGACAGGCGTTCTCACCATTTAAACCCATGCTGACTGTCCACCACACTGATCCTTAATTCAGAAGAGCCCCCTCTTATCAGCATTACTTACTTTTTAATGTCTTCTTTCTGAAATCTCGTCCCCTCTTCTCTCCTGATGCAGACTTTCTCGTCTCGCTCTGTCCTTCCTGCTGATGGAGACTTGCTGAGCTTCACTGTTACTGCTGATTTCTCATTTGAGGACCTGAGAAAGGAGCTGTCAGATCTGACAAAGAGTCTGGAGTGGATCAGCCAGGGGGATATCATGACATGGACTCCATCAGGTAGAGCGTCTGGTGACATTGTGTTTTTTATTGAAGTCCATGAGGATGACCTGAGTGACAATAAGATAAGATTTCTTTAATGTTAATTATTTTTTACTATATAGTGCCTTTCACAGTGATTAGCTGAGTTATAACAAACTCTCTTAATAATCAGTTGTTCTTAATCAGATGTTTTGGAATTTTAACTTGAAATGTTATACTCTTTATACGACTTATACATATACATATACTTTATTAAAAGATCATTTTTGTACTAGATGGAGCCCTGAAGATGTCCCCAACTGTACCTGCTTGACAATATTTATAAAATACAGTATATTTTTGACATTGTATGTCAGCACAAAAAACAAGCCATGGAGTTCAAAGGTGAGGCAAAGATCAGCACAAAAGGATAAAGCCATTTGTAAAGCTTTGAGTGTTCCCAGCAGCACAGCAGCCTCAAGAATTTTGGAATCACGGGGATGCTTTCTAGAGATGGCCAGTCTGAGTAACTGGGAAGGAAGGGTCTTAGCGAGGGAGCTGACCAAAAACCTAATGGTCACTACAACAGAAATTCAGACCTCTTCTGCTGAGATAAGAGAAACTGTAGGAGGAACGGCCATCTCAGCTACACTCCACAAATCAAGTGTTTATTGTAGAGTGGCCAGGCAGAAGATACTCTTGAGTAAAAGACAAATGACCACCTGAGAGCATCAAGGGAAAGATTCAATAATCTGATGAGACAAACATTGTACTCTTTAGACAGAAGACCAAGCAGGAAGTCTGGAGAGAACCAGGCACTGCTCAACACCTGCCTAATGCCATCTCTAGGGTGAAGATGATGGTGACAGCATCAGGCTATGGGGACAGAGTGACAGGTCAGGATTGAGGAAAGGAGAAGTGTGAAGACTACAGCCAAGAAAACTCTGGAGTGGCTTTGTGACAAGTCTTAGTGTCCTTGAGTGACCTTGAGTGACCAGACTGAGACCCCACAGAATGTGTATGGAGATACCTGAAGATGGCAGTTCAAAGACGTTTCACCTGAAATCTAATGGAGTTTGAGAGGATCTGGCAGGAAGAATAGGATCAACTGGCCAAATGCAGGGGAGCAAACCTTGTAATGACACTTAGTGATGAAGACCACCAAAGGAGCTTCCACAAATAACCTGAATTAAGTGTCTGAATACTTCTAGGAATGAGAAGTTTCAGTTTTGATTTGTAATAAATGTGCAGACCTTTCCGAAGACCTGCACTCACTTTGTCATTATGGGTTACTGAGTGTAGACTGATGAGCACAAAAATCACATTAATCCATTTATAATTAAATCAACATCACAGTAATGTGTGCAGAAAGTGAGGAGGTCTCAATACTCTCTGACTCCCTGTATATTTATTATTAATATGAATATTCAAATCGACATTTGGCCTAATTTGCCAGCCCTTGTATAGTTTATGAATATTTTATTTGAACTACTCTGCATTTGTAATATGTGTTTAAGAACTAAACTAAGATCACACAATTCCATCTTCACAGTTTCTATCCTTCTTCTCTTTTCATTTTATTTTCAGCTCATGAAGCTCCAGTTTTCACCCTCCAGCCTCCTGAACCTCAGAGCAGAGACGACTTTTTAAAATGTGAGTTTGTGCTTTGACTGAATGGATCATCACAATAAAAAATAATTTAATTTATAATAGACCAGGACAGGCTTAGGATATGAAAGTCTGAGTGATGTGTGACTGAGGGGCTGAGAGTGAAGAGGGTCCTCTGACTGGTGCATTATGGGATAGGGAGACTCAGGCAGTGAATCACCAAAGCCGTCTGTTGAACCCGAGTTTTGATGTGTCCAAAAATGTTCAAAAAGGAAGCAAAAATAAAATCCACGTCACGGGGTGCACTTACTTTTTCACATGACTGTATATACTGACACAGATTTTTAAAGTGTTGATTTAAAAATGAAGTACAATTGTATGTGAAATAAGTTAAAGCTGACAAAAGTCCTCGTCATCCTCCATTCTTTACTCCTCAGAGCAGACACTTTGCTTTGAGTTCTCGACTTCACAAATTTTAAACATTAAAACAAATGAAAATGGCAGAGAAAATTACTGGGGGTCCTTTGAAGTTGAAATACCTCACTGGACTGTGGTGACTGATTCCTCTAATGAGTGTCACTGGGGTCTTCAGTCATTCAGTCAAGTCCTCACTCTGCTGTGTTCTGTCATTGTGTGCCTCACACTGAACGAGGGCAAGAGAAGAGGAGGAGATGAAGAAGGTCACAGCCAAGGGTGGTCAAGGTGAAGACTACAAGACCACCTCCAAAGAGCTTAATGTTCCACTGAGCACATCTGCTAATATTCTCAAGATGTTTGAGGGTCTGCAGGACTGTAGATAGATAGATAGATAGATAGATAGATAGATAGATAGATAGATAGATAGATGTGAAAGGCACTATATAATAGATAGATAGATAGATAGATAGATAGATAGATAGATAGATAGATAGATAGATGTGAAAGGCACTATATAATAGATAGATAGATAGATAGATAGATAGATAGATAGATAGATAGATAGATAGATAGCAAATGCTGATTGTAACTTTTATTAACATAATTTACTGTATGTGTTTGTGAAGTGTGGCAGTGGACTGATTTTACATTTTAGAGGTGGGATTTAACAGTAACAAGTTTCATTTAATAAAGACAGTGGTCAGTGTGGACAGTCCATTAGATCTTTCACCTCAATGGTGACCTTGTGATGTTTATCATGATTTCTGCTGAGTAAGACGACTTCAAAATGTATGACCTGCCTGCCTTTCACTTTGTTGTTTGTTGTCGTCTTTTAATAATTTTATTTTAAATCCCCACAGATTCTATCCAATCAGATGAGCTCTTTATTATTATCTCGTCAGAGGAGCTCCTGATTGGTTCTTGTTAATTGTCTGTGTTGTGCTCCGCCCCCACTCCCAGATTTCCTCACTCATTTTCTTTTCTCTCCTTTCAGACTTCTGTCCCCTCACACTAGACATCAACACGGCACACAGACGACTCCATCTGTATGAAGGGGACAAGAAGGTGACACGTGAGAGGACAGAAGCTGAATATCCTGGTCATCCTGACAGATTTGATTACTGGCCTCAAGTTCTGTGCAGAGAGGCTCTTACTGGGACTCGCTGTTACTGGGAGGTGGAGGTCAGTGGAGGTGAACTGGTGATTGGAGTCGCATATAAAGGACTGGGCAGGAAAGGAAAGGGCAAGGAGTGCAGCCTTGGAAACAACGACAAGTCCTGGAGTTTGGTGTGGTCTCTTTCTCAGTACTTTGTGTGTCACAATAATAAGAGGACTGTAATCAGTGCCCCCTACAGCCCCAGAATAGGTGTGTATCTGGACTGGCCTGCTGGCTCTCTGTCATTTTATAGCGTCTCGCACACAATGACCCTCCTGCACAGGTTCAACACCTCCTTCACTGAGCCCCTCTATCCAGGGCTTTATCTTGGTCTTCACTCCAGTGTAAAAATCAGTCATCTAACACCACGTGACCACTGACAAGTACCCTCCACCGGTCACATGATATCCCCACATATTGGGTCTGACTAGCCAATCAGGTGTGTGTGTCATAATGAGGGGCGGTGACACCTCAGACCCACAAATACCAGTCTGACCAGCAGAGGTCACTGTTGATTCACAGGCACATGTCCTGCAGGCTGACACCCTAACAATTGCTGTGTCCTCTGAGTGTCACTGAATGTCACCTCTTAGTCAGTCTATATAGCGCCTTTCAGTAGTGCTGCTCCAGCAGGACCACATGCCTGTCTCAGTATCCAGAGCCTCATTCCAGTGACTATTTAGGAGCATAGAGTGACAGAAGTGACAGGAGTGCTGGCCTCTGAACAGACATTGTCTGCCACTCTATTAGTTACTCAGGTGGTCTGTCACCTCTGAATGAATTCACTTTGAATGTCTAAAGACGAGGACTCACCACTCAGTCACATGTCGGCCATACTGATGAGAGTTTGGTGTTTACTGAGTCACTTGGTGTCACCTTAGATATTAAACTGCACCTCCTCCTTGTTCTTTCCACTGTCACCCAACCTCAAGGAGACGAGTCAGCTGATTGACTTCACCATCACTGTCGGTGTTCAAAGTGACAATCAGATGTGACACCTGGGGACAATTTTATCTTTCCACTCACTCACACATTCCCAGGATTAATTTACAATTCCTTCAGGACCCCTCAAGGAGCGGCGTGTCACCTGATATCAGTCTGTGTGAAGAAGCCAATGAAGGCCCAGGCTGACAGCCCCAACCCCATGGTGTATTACAGGCCTCACCAGCAGATGGCGACTATGACTTCTAAATCTGTCATTTCATGGAGGCTGAGTGGTTAAAAGGAAAAGCAGAAGGTGAAAAAAGAGTGAGGGGTGGGGATGATAGAGAAGAGTGTCAGGGTGATAAAGGGTAAGATGAGTGACCTGAGACAGACTGAGTCAGACGAGTGTGTCATTTGTGGGTTTGTTTTGTTGTCACTTAAATAAATAAAGAGCTGAGTTTTGTTCCTCCCGGTTCATTTTCTCCTCTTTGACTCTTTGGCACGCGCTGATGGTTGATGAGCACACTGGACACATCGCCAGTCACTGATAATCAACTCCACGTCAGCACCTGTGGCCCTCATCATGTGCTGTAAACTCAGACGCTGGTCATGTGACTTGCACCTTAGTGACATTCCTGTGACTTTCAGGGCTTTGATATCTGCTGATTCTTCTGGAGCCAAACTGCTCGCTCTTGTGGCCACTCTTCATATTAAACACAGGAAAAGTGAAGAAAGCAAAGTTTAAGGTGAGATCTAAACAAATATTCACAATATTGACATCACCTTGAAGGACAATTTGGTTTTGCAAGAATTAATGTGTAAAAGAATATTTAACTTAAATTAATCTTTTGTTAATTATGATTAGGTGTTACATTCACAGAGATAAATGGCCTGTTAATGCTTCACAGTTTGATAAAATTGAATTCCTCATTAATTTAAAAAGATTAAAAAAACCCAACAACATAAGGACAATTGTTATTTGTCAAATCTATTCATTTGTTAACTTTTAATTTGTAAATTCCTCTGATCATATCTCATATTTTGCATATTTTGAAGATATTAGGACTTCTTGTTTATGATTAATCCTCTTTAAGAAAAGGACAAGAGTCTGTGTGTCTGTCTGTGTATCTGTCCAGTCGCTTTGTCTCTGTCTTTCCAACACATGGTGCCTTTACAAACATTAGCTCTGCTTTTATGACTCTCATGCTAATCATTATCATCCAGTTGTAGAGCCGCAGCACCAGACATCACCTTTGATATCAGCCAGCAGTTTTATGACAGAATGTATGTTAGGGTGAGTGTGATTAGTGGGCACCATACCAGCCTGTAAACCTCCCTGCTGGCAGACAACTGCTCATCCAGACCTGCGGCAGTTTGTTGTACTTCGGCTCTACAAATCGAATGGCATACAGAATACACATATGAGTGATGGTGTATCACAAACATTTGCAGTAATGCACTGTATGACTACAAGTGTTCGTGATACACCATCTGTTGCAATGCATTTTATTACTACACGCATTTCAAAATACTTTAACAGATGGTGCACTGCAAACATTAACACTGAGATCTACGTTGATTACTTAGAATTGAACCCATCTTAGACGTATGGCACAGCTAGTTTTGTAATAAAAAGCAATAAGTTATAAAAATATATATCATTTTAAAGAAAATGGAGAATGGAACAACAAATATGGTGTCATATGAATAGTTTATTCTTATGTTCACAGCAATGAAGCTAATTATTGAGGCAGATGAGCGTTGCTCCCCAGTCTGAGTGTTTGTGTTGTGCTGTGTGTGTCCATGCGACACATGAATGTCTGCTGTGATGATGTGAGTGGACCCTGTGACTCAAGCCTGACCCCCCACATTCCATATCAGTTGCTAATAAGTCCTGACATTAAACTTTATCAGGTACATTTCTTAAACATTTTTAAATTTTTCCCTCCATAATGTCAATGTTAATATCTATTTATTTATATAGCACATCTAAAACAACATAGGAATGCTGTGGCCAAAGTGCTTTACAATAAAAGAAGAAAAAAAACATACAATTAATATAAGTAGAAATAAAATAAATGAACATAAATGAAATAAATAAATAGAAGTAAGATTACATAATCACAATGAGGAAACCATCAGTATTACTGAAGGTCACGGAATGCAAGTGACTAGAAATGAGTCTTTAATCTCGTTTTGAATTGTCGACGACTCCTTTATGTGACGAGGTAAAGAGCTCCACCGATGAGGTGCCACAGCTGTCCCCCTTAGTTTTACACTTGGTACGAGGGACAACAAGAGACAGCTGACCAGAAGATCTCAGTACTCTGGATGGCTGGTGTAAAGCACACACTTCAGATAAATAGGCAGCAGAGATTTAAAAACTAGCAGTAAGATTTTAAAATCAATTCAAAAACTGACAGGCAGCCAGCGTAAAGAAGCTAATATTGGAGAAACAGAATCAGACTTTCTTGCCCCAACCAGAAAGCGTGGCAGCATTCTGGACCAACTGTAACCTGAATATCAGAGATTTGTTAATCCCAGTTGCAACAATCAAGGCGAGAAAAAATAAAAGCATGAGTAGCTTTCTCAAGATCCCTAGAAGATAATCTTACCTTAATCCTACCTAAACGACAAAGCGGAAAAGGCAACTCTTAACTACAGAATTAACTTGTTTCTCAAAAGAGAGGTTACTGTCAAAGATAACACCAAGATTGCGGACTTGAGGTTTACAAAAGACAGAGAAAGAGACGAGAAATCCAAGACCAATTTGGGCTTTAGCTGATGGACCGACTATAAGCACCTCCGTTTAATTCTGATTCAGATCAAGAAAATTATTAGCCATCCAGGATCTTAGTTCAGACAGACAGTTGTGGAGTTGATTTATTTCAGAGTTGCAGACGGGAATATAAACCTGAGTATCATCAGCATAGCATAGCCCAGATGGGACTGGCCAGTCTAATGGTCTGGAATCCCTACAGATTTTATATTTTTCTCCAGCCGCCTGGAGTTTTTTTTTTGTCCCCCCTGGCCATTGGACCTTACTCTTATTCTATGTTAATTAATGTTGACTTATTTTCTTTTCTTACTGTGTCTTTTATTTTTCTATTCTTCATTATTGTAGCCGCCGATGTATAAGGCGAAGTCAGGCACGGGTAAGACGCGTGTCAAAAAAATCTCACAGTCCAAAAGTTTGTTTTAAAATATTTAGTGAAAGTTAAAAGCAAATAATCCACACAAGAATAAAATAAAAAATAGTTACACACAGAATAAAAGGCAAAAAAAGGAAAAAATGTATCTTCTATAAGCTTAGCTTTTCTTGATTAGCTTTGGTTATTTCTATACTTAAAGGTTCTTAATTTCTTCTTCTGTATGCTTTAAACATACGGTTCAACACTTAAATCTTTTATTTTTCGAGTTACTTCACACTCAAAAGGCCCGTAGGCCATTGGCACATAGACATGCACCCAGGCACGGTCATGCGCATAAGCTCGAACGTGAGCACAAACAAGAACACGGTTAAAAAAACGTACACCTCTGTACCTTACACAAGGCGAGGCTAATCACTAACTGGAGAACATTGTTAACTCATAACTGTCAAGAAATGACAGGAAAATACCAACTTAATTCTATACACGGGGGTTATAGGAACCTCCCATATTTTATGCATTATCATCTAATAAAATATTCATGAATTTTATAGAACTAGGAAAATGGCTCTTACAATTAATGTGAAGCACTTTGAACTACCTTTTGGAATGAAAATGTGCTATATAAATAAATGTTGTTGTTGTTGTAGCAGTGAAAAGAAATGTTCCATTTCCTAAAAATAACTCCAATAGGGTGAAGGTATATAGAGAATAAAATAGGACCCAAAATGGATCCTTGAGGAACACCACATTTAAGAGGAGCAGTAGACGAAAAAGAGGAATTTAAAGTCACTGAAAAGTGTCTACCAGTTAAATATGACCTGAATCACTTAAGAGCAGTCCATTTAAGCCCAACAAGATGTTCAAGCAGCAACAGTAATATCTCATGGTCAATAGTGTCAAAGTCAGCGGACAGGTCAAGGAGGACAAGGACTACCGCATCACCTGATTCCATAATAATAGAGATATCATTGATATTCAAGTGATGGCTGGTTGCATTCTGTCCACACTGCTGATATTATATGAGGAGTCAAAGCTGCTGTAATTCTGCTAAGATGTGGATTAGCAATAAGAAGAGACGGCTACTTCAGTCACCTCTCGAAAGGCAGCAGCTGACATTGAGACTTGCTTCCAACGACACCAAGTGTGCATCTCTGTAGCCCGGAGCCTCCACCCTGGAGCTCCAAGGAGGTGGCGTTGACTCCAATGGGTCCAACTGGGAGGAACTTGGAGTTCAAAACACTAAAGAGTCCTGCAGTTCTGAGAAATGCCCACTAGAATGGAGTGAACCGTCATATTTATTAGAAACTGAGGCGTAATAATGAGATAAGTCATAATAATATAATTATAACGATCAAGT
This sequence comes from Polypterus senegalus, assembly GCF_016835505.1. Taxonomy (NCBI): domain Eukaryota; kingdom Metazoa; phylum Chordata; class Cladistia; order Polypteriformes; family Polypteridae; genus Polypterus; species Polypterus senegalus. The sequence goes on along the minus strand of NC_053157.1, from coordinate 247,265,077 downwards.
GCCAGTGACCTACTATTACTATTAACAGACTTGCATTTAATTTGGTTCTTCTTCTTTAGCAACGTAATGGGATTCAATTAATGTATTTAGGGGTTATGTTAAACAATGAGAAGTAAAATAAAATTACCCTTTTAATTGGCTAAATAAAAAAGATTACAATATGCACGGTTTTGAGGCAACTCAGGCCCCATCTTCAGGCAACTTTTAACGCGTTATCGCTGATTATTCAGTAGCTCAAGTTCTTACAGATTTGCGCCACTCGTCCAGCTCAAGTGCTCCTGCAGCTGACTCTCGCTGTTATCTGTTCTTCTATTTTGCACCAATTCAACAAAACTCCACAATATCAGGGCCTTTTCTTCCCCAAACCATCCCATAATACTCCACGCTTCAAGTCACAGACACTCCCACTGTAGATGTCGCTCTCTCCTCGGTGTTTTCATCACTGATGTTCTCCTTGATTGTTTCTCGGCGCTCCTTAAATCTCCCGAGTGTGCGCACATAACCGTGGACTGTGTCAGCCCGTCTTGTGTTAATGACACCGACTGAGCCTCGACTGTAAGCAGACGGCTATTCCCGTGAGGCTCATTCCGCTAAGTCTCAGTGTGACACGCGCGCTTCACGGAATGCCCGACTGGTTTAGTCCGGTGCTGCGCTTTGAGATCAGCGGGAGCGCGCACTGCAGTGGGGCGGGGGCTGAAGGCGAAGCGCAGGTTTGGTTCGCAGCGGCTCACTGGCCGCACGATGAACAGTCAGGACGCGACTTTCAGGTTATGAGATTGCAAGAGACTTTGACTTCAGTTTGAAAGACACAAATACAAACACGCGTCATGAACTTCAGAGTGTGACAGTGCAGTCACCCTTTATATTATTCCATTTGATTTTTTCTTTCTATTTCATTTATTCATTTATTTTTCATTTATTTTATCGCACTGTACTTCTGGCCAACCGTAGTTGGCTTCGGGACGTTATGACAGTATCTATCTATATATTATTCACTAAGGCAAGACAACCATGGAAAGCACGCCGGAAGGGGCGTGGATTCACTAAGCCTCCGACAAGTGAGACACCTATGGTGCACGCAGGAAGGAGCCACGCCCACCAACTCCAAGACCATTGGATACAATGACAACTCTCAGAGCCACACCCACCAACTCGGGCGCGACGACACAGAAAAACCAGCGTCATTTATATTCCTCTGTCGTAGAGGTCACATGCAGCTCCGACCCACGTTGACTGTTAATAGAGGCATGTTTCTCGCGGAGGTGAGTCGCCATATGCGGCGTGTAAAACGGTTTGCGAAGGGTATCCCATGGGATCCTTAAAACATTCCTTTACAACTGAGGTTAAAACACAATGAAGTGAGCAGCCTTTAAAAAAACGAGTTTTCGGTTGCGAAGCATGACCGCATGCACCATAGCAAACTGTTTTACACTCTACATACAGCAATTCGCATCTGCGACAAACATGCGTCTTCTTAGATGCTCCTGCACTTTGTACACACCGCCCTCCCACCATGGTCGGGTGTCTTGGTGGATTATATATAGAAAGGCAGCCAAAACCGCACAGAGCAATGAAAAGTCTACGTGAGTCACAGGTGCATCTGGACTGTACAAAGACGACAACGACTCAAGTGACGAGTTGAAGGTGGGCACATGAGCAGGCAGTGCATACTGAACGAGAAATCAGCAGACTAGCATGATGGAGGGAGCGGAGTGGACGTCCTTCTCCTCTCCTCCCGTTCCACCGTCCGCACCTGACGATTGTGTGTTGGTTCGTTCCGTGCATTGTTACAATGTTGCTTTTCTTGCTGATTTATTACATTACCGATTTTTCAAATGTTAATTTTCTCCCTCTGCTTAAAAATCATTAAAAAACCGGCCTGATTATGCGGCCAAATTACCAGGGGATTATTCGTAAAAGCTAATGGAGCACAGCAGGTGGAAGGTGATAGCAAGAACATGATTCGCTGACATTCACTTTGATTGACATTTATCCCGGCCTTTAGTCATGCCCTAAACCATTCAAGTTATATCTGTCAATATCGATTTGGGCTGCGAGAATCAGCACTGTGGATAAACATACATATATTTATACATACGTATGCATATCTATGATCAACAAGTCATTTATGTCAGTGTGCTTGCAGACACGACCCCAGCCACGTCCAGCAGTAAGTACTTGGGCGCACGACACAAGGAAAGTGAGACGAAGATAAACGAATCTGCGCAGACCCTCACGAGTTCATGTCGTGCTCACCGCTGCCTCCTGCTGTGCAGGTTTGACAGTCTGACAGCTGAGCAATGAAGCGCCTACTTGAGGCGGAGCTCCTCGTGGACAGTGGGACGGCTGCACCTGACAACCCTCAAGAAAGAAAGAAAGAAAGAAAGAAAGAAAGAAAGAATCCCGTGGATTGAGGAGCTTCTCCTGGCAGCCCGAACAGCAAGACTGGAGCTCAGTAACTCTGCCATCATGAGATGTTATTAGCTTTATTCAGGTTAAAAATTTCCCAGTTTGATTGTAAACTTACTGACTTGTTAATGTGAGATTTAAAGAAATTCTATAAGCAGAGCGTGACGGGAAGTGGAATTTAAATACAAGATCAGAGTTCATGCACTTTAATAAAAGGACAAGTGTGTGTCTGTGTGTCTGTCAAGATGCTATGTCTTTGTTCTTACAACAGATGGCTGAAATGCCATCCATCCATCCATTTTCTAACCCGCTGAATCCGAATACAGGGTCACGGGGGTCTGCTGGAGCCAATCTCAGCCAACCCACCGCAGGACACACACAAACACACCCACACACCAAGCACACACTAGGGCCAATTTAGAATCGCCAATCCACCTAACTTGCATGTCTTTGGACTGTGGGAGGAAACCGGAGCACCCGGAGGAAACCCACACAGACACGGGGAGAACAAGCAAACTCCACGCAGGGAGGACCCAGGAAGCAAACCTGGGTCTCCTAACTGTGAGGCAGCAGCGCTACCACTGCGCCACCGTGTGGCAGAAATGGCACATCACAAATATTTGTAGCAGTAAAATGACACACCATCTGTTGAAGGAGAAAAGCAGTGCATTTTATTACTACAAATGTCTGTAGTGACGAAAGGCACTATATAATAAATAGAAAAAATCAACTGAATTAACCTGATGAAGAATGGAGCAGAAGAACAGGAGTTTGTAGACGTAACCAGTGGCTGATTTTTAATACACCAATGAGGAGCAACTGTCACAATGTGAAGGTCTGTAATAATCTGGGTGGAGGTGAGGACTGTTGGAATGCAGCACTGCTACGCTGTGCCACCATACCATCTCTCAATTTAAGTGTTATGTCTCAAAATACAGTGGAGTGACAACGTTTTCAGACTCTTTCTACACACTTTGTTGTGGATTTAATTTTTCATGGAAGAATTTCCCATTTTTGCCCATTGAATCAACATTTAATAACTCATCATGACAAAGTGAAGATGTGTTAATAGAAAGGTTAATAAATTTATTCAGAATCACAAACAACTCTCTCCCTCCTAAACGTATTCAGACCCTTTCTTGTGTCACTCAAACTGCACTCAGGCCCATCCTGTCTGCCTGAGACGTGTCCAGAACTTCACTGGTATTCACCACACAACTGAGTGGCCATCATTTAGAAAGTCAGTTGTGTTTCTATGTCTAGAAGGTCCTACAATTCACACTGCATGTCGGGAGAAAATGTAATCCGTGAAGTCCAAAGAACTCTCTGTAGACCTCCACCAAGATCACATTCTGGTAAGATGGAGATCAGGGTGAAGGTATCAAACTATTTCTGACACTTATGTGTGTCCCCAGAATCACAGTGGCTTTGGGAATTGAGACACAAATAAGACTGGAAGCACCAGGACTAGAGTTGGCCATCCTGGGTTACTGGACAAGAATGGTCACTCTAAGGGAGCTTCAGTAGTCCTCCGCAGATAGGAGACTCTGTCAGAAGGATAAGCATCTCAGCACGACTCCATCAGTCAGGTGTTCATGGTTGAGTGTTTAATGGAAGGCACTCTTGACAGTTTAGAGGACTCTGAGGACATGAAGAGACTCTCTGGTCTGATGAGACACATTGACCAAGAGCAGGCACAGCTCATCACCTGTCTAATACCATCATTAAGGTGAAGCGTGGAGGTGGCAGCGATAGTTCATCAGACAGATACTGTCAAATGGATGATTGATGAAATTAAGCCACGCCCCAAAATATGATTGCTGAATGTAAGCCCCGCCCCAAAAATATGAAAACATTATTTATGAAAATATGAAAATATGATTTATGAAAATATGATTATAAACTATAAACTCATGACATGTTGCTTCATTGTATAAATACTAGATTCAAAAATAATATTAAGAAATTAAAAACTTATCTTGCCCACGTAGCCATGCATAGCCGTAACTTTCTAAAAATGATATAAAATATTCACTCCTCCACTCTAAGTTATAAACTCAAGACATGTGGGTTCATTTTATAAATAACTTGCAAAATACCCGCGCTTCGAAGTGGAGAAGAAGTGAGTTAAAAATATAATGAAAAAGAAAAGGAAATATTTTAAAAATAACATAACATTATTGTCAATGTAATTGTTTTGTTACTGTTATGAGTTTTGCTATCATATATATATATATATATATATATATATATATATATTTAAATATATTTATATATATATATACAAACACACAGATATTTAAACATATATATACATATACACATACATATACATATACATAAATATATATAGCAAAATACCCGCGCTGCGCAGCGGAGAAGTAGTGTGTTAAACAAGTAATGAAAAAGAAATGGAAATATTTTAAAAATAACGTAACATTATTGTCAATGTAATAGTTTTGTTACTGTTATGGGTGTTGCTATCATATATATATATATATATATATATATATATATATATATATATATATATATATATATATATATATATATATATATATATACACTAATAAAGGCAAAGCCCTCACTGACTCACTCACTCACTCACTCACTGACTCATCACTAATTCTCCAACTTCCGTGTAGGTAGAAGGCTGAAATTTGGCAGGCTTATTCCTTACAGCTTACTTACAAAAGTTGGGCAGGTTTCATTTCGAAATTCTATGCGTAATGATCATAACTAGAAGATATTTTTCTCCATTTACTGTAATGGAGTTGAGCACGAAAGTCGTTGGGGGCGGAGTTTCGTGTGACATCATCACGCCTCCCACGTAATCACGCAGTACGTAGAAAACCAGGAAGAGCTCAAAAAACCGCTGAAGAAAACATGCATTATATAATTAAGAAGGCAGCGAAACAATTAGAAGCGAGCGAGTGACATATAAAACAATATTCAGCGGCTCACGTGAACTGACGCAGTGCGCAGACAAAAAGCAACAGTTCCAAAGAGTGCTGAACAAAAACTGAATTACACTGCTACGCTCCAATAGACAAACCACACGCCGTGGCAATAGTAGAGCCTTCGCCTCTAGCTCCGAGGTTCGATTCCCGAGAGGGGATGCACTGAGTATGTACGCGCGCTTCCCGATACATTGTAGCCTTGCATCCCCTTGGTTTGAGACGTATGAAAAAATATGCGGTTAACTCCAATAATCTAATTAAAATCACTATTTTAGAGGAACAATGTATTAAAACTATAAAACAGATCACAGATTAAACAAAAATACACACAGAGCGGCTAATAATAATAATTTAGTTCCTATTCCAAATAACAATAACGCACATAGTACTCATCTCTGCACCTCTGAAACATTAAATATGGCACTATTAAATGTCAGAGCTTTAACTAACAAAACGTTTTTTATCAACGATCTTATTAGTGATAAAAAAATAGATCTTATTGCACTAAATGAAACATGGTTGAATTCAGATGCCGCGGCAGTTTTAATCGAATCTGCGCCTCCGGATTACAGTTTTACTCATGCAAACCGCCAGGGAAAAAGGGGGGGGCGGATTGGCTAACATTTACTCGAGCCGATTAAAATGTAAAGATGTCAGTTTTGGTAAGTTCAAGTCCTTTGAGTATCTCGCCGTTGTTATTCATGGAGATTCTCAAGTTCTAGTACTATCCGTGTATAGACCTCCTAAATATAGCGTCGTTTTTGAGGAATTCTCTGACTTAATGTCAATTTTAATTACTAACTATGACACACTCCTAATAGTTGGCGACTTTAATTTTCATATAGATAATCAGTGTGATCTAAAAGTAAAAGAATTTATGAACCTCCTGGATTCTTTTGATTTGAGACAACTCATAAATCAGCCTACACATAAAGCAGGTCATACATTAGACTTAGTGATTACTAAAGGACTGAAAGTTGATATAAAACAGATCATTGATATTCGTCTATCAGACCATTTTCTTCTACTTTTAATATAGAAATAATGATAAAAACACTCATGAGAAGCATATTGTTAAAAACGCTTCTTTGATTCGCAGCAGCTTTAAAACTTACAAACATTTTAAGCAATCAGTCCGTTTATAGTGCCAGCTATAATAGCGAGGACAATGTAAATAGTAAGGTGGAAAGATTTAATTCTAAAGTGAGAGCTGCTGTTGACATAGTTGCACCTGAAAAGACAGTGAAAAAATCTTCTAGCATTGGTATACCATGGAAGACCCAAAGAGTGTCTGATTTAAAGAGAACATGCCGTAGAGCTGAGCGTCAATGGAGGAAGAGTAAACTTACTATCCACCACGAAATATTAAAAGTCAAAATAACAGAATACAATAACACTGTCCGTCTTGAGAGGCGATTTCTCCAAGATTATAAATAACAATGCTAGTAATCCCAGAGTCTTATTTTCAACAATTGATCGCCTACTAAACCCAGGTAGCTCAAAGGAATGCCTCCTAAGTGCTTCCAGTGAAACCTGTGAGGCTGTCGCTGTATTTTCAATCAAAAATTAATGATATTAGAAATAACATAGTATATCTCCCCAACACTAAGGATCCCCTAAACCCCAACATCCTGTTATAAACAAATTAAACTCTTTCACTAGGATAGATTTACCTGATTTAAAAAAATAATCTCTCAATTAAAACCCTCCACCTGCGTCCTTGACCCGATACCAACAAGGTTTTTCAAAGAAGTATCAGGCGTGCTAATTGATAATGTTCTTGACATAGTAAATTCGTCACTAGATACTGGGGTCTTCCCAGACTGTCTTAAGACTGCTGTAGTTAAACCCCTACTTAAGAAACATAATCTTGACCCCTCAGCTCTTGAAAATTTTAGACCCATCTCTAACCTGCCTTCTTAAGTAAAGTTCTGAGAAGGCAGTCATTATGCAGTTAAATGACCACCTAAATAAACATGCTATTCTTGATAAATTTCAGTCAGGTTTTAGAACAAATCACAGCACAGAAACTGCACTCGTTAAAGTAGTAAATGACTTGCGGGTAAATGCAGACAGAGGCCATTTATCTGTTCTCATCCTCTTAGATCTGAGTGCTGCATTTGACACCATTGATCACAACATTCTTAGAAATCGCCTTAGTCAATGGGTGGGCCTCTCTGGCAGTGTCTTAAATTGGTTTGAATCCTACCTGACAGGGAGAAAATATTTTGTTAGTTGTGGGAATTACAACTCGAAGACACATGATATCCAATATGGTGTTCCACAAGGCTCTATCCTGGGTCCGCTGCTCTTCTCAATCTACATGCTTCCGTTAGGTCAGATTATCTCAGGGCACAACGTGAGCTACCACAGCTATGCTGATGACACACAGCTGTACTTATCAATAGCACCTGATGACCCTGATTCTATTGATTCACTAACACAATGTCTGACTAGTATCTCAGAATGGATGAATAGTAATTTTCTCAAGTTAAATAAAGAGAAAACTGAAATTTTAGTGATCAGCAATAATGGATACAATGAGGCTATTAGAAATAAACTGGATACATTAGGATTAAAAGTCAAGACGGAGGTAAAAAGCTTAGGGGTGATTGTTGACTGTAATCTGAATTTTAAATCACATATTAATCAGATCATTAGGACAGCATTTTTTCACTTAAGAAACATAAGTAAAGTTAGACCTCTTATATCACTGAAAGATGCTGAGAAATTAGTTGTCTAATTGTCTAATTAGTGTCTCCTTAGAATTCCAAGAACAAAACTTAAAAGAAGAGGTGAGGCGGCCTTCTGCTGTTATGCACCTAAAATCTGGAATAGCCTGCCAATAGGAATTCGCCAGGCTGATACAGTAGAGCACTTTAAAACACTGCTGAAAACACATTACTTTAACATGGCCTTTCTATAACTTCATTATAATCGTAATTTAACTTAATCCTGATACTCTGCATGTTCAATTCATCATAATAACTATTCATGGTGACTCTAAAATCGGTACTGACCCCTATTCTCTTTTCTGTTTCTTTTTCCGGTTTCTTTGTGGTGGTGGCCTGCGCCACCTCCACCTACTCAAAGCTTCATGATGCTCCAACAATGATGGACGGATTAAAAGGCAGAAGTCTACGTGACCATCATCATCATCAAGCCTTTCCGTGAGAATCCTAAATCCAAAGAGGACTGTTTCATTTATGTTAGGTAGAATGCCCAGAGGGGACTGAGCGGTCTCATGGTCTGGAATCCCTACAGATTTTATTTTTCTCCAGCCGTCTGGAGTTTTTGTTTTCTGTCCCCTGGCCATTGAACCTTACTCTTATTCGATGTTAATGTTGATTTATTTTGTTTTATAATTATGTCTTTCATTTTTCTATTCTTTAATATGTAAAGCACTTTGAGCTACTGTTTGTATGAAAATGTGCTATATAAATAAATGTTGTTGTTGTTGTTGTAACGCAGAAAGACAGATCACCAATTGAAGCTTTATGAATAATGGATACTTTATTCGCGATCAATGATTGTTTTGGTAAAGCCATACTCAGTGTATTCATTAGATGAACGGTAAAAAAGTAAGAGCGAGGGGAGGGTATCTTATTGAGGCATGCAGGCAAAACCACAATAGCACGCGGGCTCGATGTACTATAGTGCGCGTCAACTCGATCTGAATTGCGCGATCACATTTGAAAAAATATATATTTTCAAGTTCTATTTAGTCCATATGTGTCAAACTCAAGGGCCGCGGTCCTCATCCGGCCTGGCGTGTAATTATATCCGGCCCGTGAGATCATTTTATATACTGTATTATTGTTATTAATCGCGGGTATATGAAGCGCTGGTAACACAATAAACTACAGATCCCATAATGCAGCACTTCAGCTGCCTTTCCGAACACTTACCGCGTTAATCAAGTCTACCTTATGATGCTACAAAATATTGCCAAGCTAGCCCACACGATGTTGAAAAGAGAAAAGGTGATTCTGAACAAAGAGCCTTTAAAAACCGATGGGAGGCTGAGTATATGTTTACTGAACCCGTGTGTCTCATTTGTGGAGCTAATGTGGCTGTAATTACAGAATTTAATCTAAGATGGCACTATGAGACAAAACATCAAGATAACCTGAAAGACCTGAATGCAATGCACAAGATACAGAAAGCAGAAGAGTTAAAGAAGAATCCAGCAGACGTTTTTACCCGTGCAAAATCACAAAGTGATTTCAAGTGAAGCTACTTTTATGGGAGACACAAATGCACCAGTGCAACTTGCACCACTTTCCCTGTTGCCAAGTAATGTTGAACCAAGTCGGCTGTGACGGTGTTCCCAAATACGCACTTTGCTGATAAACTGAGCGCACTGCACACTGAGTTTGCACAGCGCTTTGGTGACTTTGAAGAACAAAAAAAGAATTTTGAGTTGTTTCGCAACCCATTTGCTGTCGATGTGGAAACTGCACCTGTGCAGATTCAGATGGAGGTGATTGAGCTCCGTGTAATGGCACACTGAAGGCAAAGTACGATACTGCACGACCCGCACAGTTTATTCACTCCATTCCCGCACAAATGCTCCAGCTCCGTCTACATGTGGCTCGAACCTTGTGCATGTTTGGTAGCACATATCTGTGTGAGAAGCTCTTCAAAATCATGAAGACTAACAAAACAGCACACAGGAGTCGCCTCACTGATGAGCACCTGCAATCCATCCTGAGAATCTCCACAACACAGAACCTCACACCAAACAGAAACGAACTTGTGGCCAAAAAAAGATGCCAGGCGTCCAGCTCTAAAATGACATAAGAGCAAAGACAAATGAATGATTTGATTTGTTATTGCTGAAAGGAACACATTTTATTTATATTTCCAGGTTTTGTTATGCAGCATGTTCATATTTGAATCTGTATAATTTTGACAGGATATATAATGTTTATGGAGAGCAAAATCTTTTGGGATATTTAAAATTTAAGTTTATTTTTTATATAAAATTACATAAGAGTAAAGAAATTTGAATGTTTGTTCTTTTAACGTTTACTTTATTTCTAACTTGTATAATTTAGACAAGATATATTTTTATGGAGTGCAAAATATTATGTTATTTAAGGTTTGAGTTGATTTATTCCGGAAAAATATTCTGTCGACTAAATAAAAATTCCTTCTATTTAAAATTTAAATAGAAATTCAACATATACGATAGTTGTGTGTGTGTGTATGTGTATGTATATATGTAGATATGTAGATATGTACAGTATGTATATATATGTTTAAATATATGTGTGTGTATGTATATATATATATATGATGTGTATATATATGTTTATATATGTGTTTGTCTGTCAGCAACACTCATGACAATGACAAAACAATTACATTGTCAATCATGTTACGTTATTATTAAAAAATTCTTTTTACTTCTCCGCTGCCAAGCGCTGGTATTTTGCTATATATATATAAACAAATTGTGAATAAAAACTGAATGCAATGATGTGGAGATGGCAAATGTCAATATTTTATTTGTAATAGAACGTAGATGACAGATCAAACGTTTAATCCGAGTAAATGTATCATTTTAAAGGAAAAATATGTTGATTCAAAATTTCACAAATCCCAAAAAAGTTGGGACAAGTAGCAATAAGAGGCTGGAAAAAGTAAATTTGAGCGTAACGAAGAGCTGGAAGACCAATGAACACTAATTAGGTCAATTGGCAACATGATTGGGTATAAAAAGAGCTTCTCAGAGTGGCAGTGTCTCTCAGAAGCCAAGATAGGTAGAGGATCACCAATTCCCACAATGTTGCGCAGAAAGATAGTGGAGCAATATCAGAAAGGTGTTACCCAGCGAAAAATTGCAAAGACTTTGCATCTATCATCATCAACTGTGCATAACATCATCCGAAGATTCAGAGAATCTGGAACAATCTCTGTGCGTAAGGGTCAAGGCCGTAAAACCATATTGGATGCCCGTGATCTCCGGGCCCTTAAACGACACTGCACCACAAACAGGAATGCTACTGTAAAGGAAATCACAGAATGGGCTCAGGAATACTTCCAGAAACCATTGTCAGTGAACACAATTCACCGTGCCATCCGCCGTTGCCAGCTGAAACTCTACAGTGCAAAGAAGAAGCCATTTCTAAGCAAGATCCACAAGCTCAGGCATTGTCACTGAGCCAGGGATCATTTAAAATGGAGTGTGGCAAAATGGAAGACTGTTCTGTGGTCAGACGAGTCATGATTCAGAGTTCTTTTGGAAATCTGGGACGCCATGTCATCGGACCAAAGAGGACAAGGACAACAAGTTGTTATCAACGCTCAGTTCAGAAGCCTGCATCTCTGATGGTATGGGGTTGCATGAGTGCGTGTGGCATGGGCAGCTTGCATGTCTGGAAAGGCACCATCAATGCAGAAAAATATATTCAGGTTCTAGAACAACATATGCTGCCATCCAGATGTCATCTCTTTCAGGGAAGACCCTGCATTTTTCAACAAGATAATGCCAGACCACATTCTGCATCAATCACAACATCATGGCTGCGTAGGAGAAGGATCCGGGTACTGAAATGACAAGTCTGCAGTCCAGATCTTTCACCAATAGAGAACATTTGGCGCATCATAAAGAGGAAGGTGCAACAAAGAAGGCCCAAGACGATTGAACAGTTAGAGGCCTGTATTAGACAAGAATGGGAGAGCATTCCTATTTCTAAACTTGAGAAACTGGTCTCCTCGGTCCCCAGACGTCTGTTGAGTGTTGTAAGAAGAAGGGGAGATGCCACACAGTGGTGACAATGGCCTTGTCCCAACTTTTTTGGGGATTTGTTGACACCATGAAATTCTGAATCAAAATATTTTTCCCTTAAAATGATACATTTTCTCAGTTTAAACTTTTGTTCCGTGATTTATGTTCTATTCTGAATAAAATATTAGAAGTTGGCACCTCCACATCATTGCATTCAGTCTTCACGATTTGTATAGTGTCCCAACTTTTTTGGAATCCGGTTTGTACATATACATAAATATATACTAGCAAAATACCCGCGCTTCAAGTAATGAAAAAGAAAAGGAAACATTTTAAAAATAACGTAACATGATTGTCAATGTAATTGTTTTGTCATTGTCATGAGTGTTCCTGTCACACACACACACACATATAAACATATATATATATACACATATACATATACATATCTACATATCTACACACATACATATACACACATACATATATAAACATATATATACATATACACATATACATATATATCTACATATATACATACACACACATATATATATATATATATATATATATATATATATATATATATAGTCATGCACGCGCAAATAGGAGACCGCTGGACTGACCTTAAAATGCTTCGGAAGACATTCACCGGCAGAGAGTGGCGGGGTACTAACCTTTCTCCTTTGCTTTCTTACAGAAAAAAAGACGCTCCGCCACCATAAGCCTCATTTGCCCTCAGCACGTTACTTCCACCCTTCCTCCGCCATTGTTCCTGACGTCATCAATCCCATCTTCCCTTATTGTTCCTTCCCAGCATTCCTCCATTTCCGGCTCCTCCTACATAAAATGGCCGCCGACGCCATCTTCGGCGTTGCGCATATGAACCTGTTTGTGTTTATATTTTGACCAGTGTTTTTTTTTGATTAATTGTGGATTGTCTGCAATATACGGTGCCGGAAAACCCCAAACGTTTATGCTGCTTGTTGTTGCATCTTTTACAATATATATATATATATATACATATACATGCACATATATATACATATCTACATATATATACACATACATATATACTCAGCAAAAAAAGAAACGTCCCCTGACTTTCAACTGTTTTTACTTTCAGTAAACTTAATGTGTAAATATTTGTATGAACACTAAAAGAGTCAACACCATAAGACATAAACTCAAAATGTTTCACAATGTATCCCTGAATGAAGGGAGGCTCAAAATCAAAAGTACCAGTCAGTATGTGGTGTGGCCACCAGCTGCTTGAAGTACTGCAGTGCATCTCCTCCTCATGGACTGGACCAGATTTGTCAGTTCTTGCTGTGAGATGTTACCAAACTCTTCCACCAAGGCACCTGCAAGTTCCTGGACATTTCTGGGGGGAATGGCCCTAGCCCTCACCCTGCGATCCAACAGGTCCCAGACGTGCTCAATGGGATTGAGATCCGGGCTCTTCCACTGCGAGGATGATCAGCTGTCCTTCCTGTCTCCCTGTAGCGCTGTCTTAGGCGTCTCACAGTGCGGACATGGCAATTTATTGCCCTAGCCACATCAGCAGTCCTCATGCCTCCCTGCAGCATGCCTAATGCACATTCACGCAGATGAGCAGGGACCCTGGGCATCTTTCACAGTCGGTAGACAAGTCTCTTTAGTGTCCTGCGTTTTTAGAACTGTGACCTTAAAGGCCTACTTTTTGTAAGCTGTTAAGGTCTTAACGACCATTCCACAGGTGCATATTAATTAATTGATTATGGTTAATTGAACATGCATGGAAAACATTGTTTAAACCCTTTACAGTGAAGATCTGTAAAGTTATTTGGATTTTTAAAACATTATTGTTGAAATACACAGTCCTGAAAAAGGGAAGTTTCTTTTCTTGCTGAGTATATATGGTTGAAATAGTTTTTACTGTCAAATAATCCAAAGAGTACGCGACACGTGTTTCACCCTAATCCTGGGCTCGTCAGGCGTACACACTCACTGCACTCCCTCTCGGGAATCGAACCTTGGGCGTCAGCGGCAAAGCCTCTTACGTTGCGCCACAGCGTGTGGTTCGTTTATTTGACAGTATGTAGATCGGGGTATATATATATATATATATATGCAGGGGAGAAGTAGTGTGTTAAAGAAGTTATGAAAAAGAAAAGGGAACATTTTAAAAATAATGTAACATGATTGTCAATGTAATTGCTTTGTGACTATTATGAGTGTTGCTGTCATCAAGGATTTGATTTTTATTATTTCTTTCAATCAGGTTCGTATTTGTAGGATGTGTTGTGTTCAAGTTACATTCCGTGTTTGTCAACCGTTGTAAAGATATCAGGTTTCATTAATTGATTTTTTTTTGATTGTTTTTTTTTTACACTGTCACACCACCGTGTGCTTTGTTTCTGCAGTAGCTGCACTTATGAATATGATTGTATGCGTCACTCGCTTCATATTGTTTTGCTGCCTTCTCAATTGTGTAATGCTTTTTTGTTCAGTGCTCTTTGGAGCTCTTGCTTTTTGTCTGCGTACTACGTTCACAGTCAGTTCACGTGAGCCGCTCGGTGTACATGCATCGAAGGTTCCCAGCTGTGCTGGTGCCATCTCGTGTGATGTCCATGGCTTTATTTAATGTTAGCTAAAACCCCGGCACTTAAAAGTTTCTCTCGCAGTTTCTCTGAGTTTGTGCCAAACACCACCCTGACCATCTCATCTTCGTTTGCATAAGCACAGTCCTTCACCCGTGAATATTTAGCGGCAGACTGTTTCTATTGGATTGCTGCTGACGGACGGCCTTATATGGACAGGCACTCAATTACTTGGGAGGCGTGACGATGAGGGACTGAACTCCGCCTCACACGGCGACCGAGCTGCAGGCTATGGCTGGTATATATGTACATAAGTAGGTTCCAGTTATGACCGTTACGCGCAGAATTTCAAAATGAAAACTGCCTAACTTTTGTAAGTAAGCTGTAAGGAATGAACCTGCCAAATTTCAGCCTTCTACCTACATGGGAAGTTGGAGAATTAGTGATGAGTCAGTGAGTCAGTCAGTGAGGGCTTTGCCTTTTATTAGTGTAGACAGATTCAAAACTAATATTAAATATA